>NC_049990.1:8837359-8933484 GCF_000003815.2 Branchiostoma floridae
AGTCGGCAGAGGAGTTAACTCCTCTGCCGGCTAAACTCTTTTTTTTTGCCACAGCAAGATCTGCTTGGAGATTACCCGGAGGGGCTGTCATCCACATTATCAAATCAACGAAGCCGTATGAATAAATAGATTGGTCTCCAAAAAAGGGACTCGCCGGACTAATTTTCGACTAACTCACGGCAATCTTCTTCAACATGGGTCACAATAGGTCAAAGGTCGTTGGAACTCTATAAAGCCCCCCGTCCAGGTGGACTCGGAGATGGGGAGGTTTTATATTTGAGTTTGATGCAAAGAAGCAAAGCATGAAAAAAAACGAAGGGAGCCTTTGACACAAAAAAGCGCACCACAGAAAAAAGAAAGAAGCTTATTACACACACAAAATAGAAGCTTACCAAGAAATGATAAGGAAAATTGTTTGCATACCAGCAAGGAGTCTTCCCAGGTAGAAAAGACTTTTTTCTAAATATCTTTCTCCTCCTTGACAACAGTTACCTCACTGTGTAGATAAAAACAGAAATGGAAACTATGTTAGAAAACTGATTTAAGACGCATATCATCTGAGAGATTACAGAAATGGGGGAAAATGTGTGCATGCCATTTGTCAAGCTTGAGGGAAAGGCATCTATATTACCCAAATTGCGTCTGTTGGATTCAGAAACTATTATATAAAGCACGTCCCGCCCCCACGTTTCTCCGTGTGGACCACCCATCCATGGAAGTTTGCGTCATGTTCCACCCACGTCTTTCCTTCGGCTTATCCAGATAGTGTTCACCTGTACAGATATAATCACCAAGGGCATCGATTTACGTAGAGCTTCGTAAATCGTTACGCCGGCGCCCCCTCCTTTTCTTACGTGGGTGTGACGGTAAAACGGCAGCACCATCTATAGCCGTTAGGTCAAGAACGTTGGGGTAATATTTCCCATGCAGAGATCCGACCACGGCTGTTTTTTGACGTATTTGGGCGTTTTTATGTCTCTTTATGTTTGGGCGCGAGACATAAAGAAAATGGTACAAAATAGAAAGCACGATAAAAACACTTTAAAAATGTCAAATAAACGGCCAGAGCCGATGCTGTGATTGGAGAATATTAGGTTAATAAGGCCGTACTGTGTTTTTTTTTTCATGGATCCTCTGGGCACCCCAAAACTGATGGGAGTGTGTGAACAAATTGCAAGGCCAAAAATCCCTTTCATTACATGTAGCCTGGGTGCCATTCAGGTTGTTCGCTCCTTCCTATGTTCGTTTCTGGAATAGCAGAGAAGCGACTCTATATATACGTACGAGGGGCAATAAGTAATAACTCTGACCCACTTCCAGTTGTCTGATCTAGATTAAATGCATGTGTAATGATTCATGTCACTATAGTTTATGTTGCAAAAAAGACCTCTGAACTAATTGTGGTTTCTGATTTACTGGTGTTTGAACTGAGTTGCGCAGTGATCCGGTTTTTGTATTTCAACTATTTGAAAGGACGCACACTAAAGGAGACTTTTGATGAAATGAAAGAAACTTATGGTGATATCGATGATGCCCCGTCATATGACCTTGTAAAACGCTGGCATCCTGAATTCAAACATAGCCGGAAGTCTGTGGAAATAGCTTCCAGACCTGGTCGTTCCTCTTAATTCTGCCATTGATGAGGCATCTGTTGGAGGACCAACCTGGGGTGTCCTACAAAAACGGTGTCCAGAGCTGCATCAAACGATGGGAGAAATGCATAACTCTGGGAGTTCCTATGAGGAGAAAGATTAATAACTGTGCCAAGTTTCATTAATGTCCTGCTATGGGAAATGAGTCAGAGTTATCACTTATTGAACGCCCCTCGTATATACGTATATACTATGTAATAAAAGTTGGAGCGAGAAGCGACTGTATATATCTGATACAGTGTATAATAAACGTCGGTGCGAACTACTATCCGGATGGTACCCAGGCCAGGCTACCCTCATTATGAAAGGTTGAGCAAATAACTGAAAAACAGCGCATACAAAACAACGAATTCGTTGCTTTTAGCAATAAAATATTTTCTTTGACTTTGTGAGACCTCACTCAAGGCTAGAAATACATTAGCCTAAGTTCTACTAATAGACATGGCAAAAATATATCTCCAGTATTTTCTTCTTTATATTGCAATTTACGGCAAATGGCTTCTCATTTTGCAGCTTCGTTGCGCGATTTTCAGTCGATCAGAAAGATGACGAAAGAACAGAATCTGATGAATCTGAGAATTTATTGTATGGTTCTGTAAATGCAGTCGTTTGTTCAATCTTCCTGACCACTTAAGACTTCATAATGAAGGCAGCATTTCTTTTTTGTCCAACTTTCTTTACCGTGCACTTACATCCGTTTTGCCGCACAAAAACGGATGTCGTCCATATAGAAATTTAGTACAATGTATATCAGTATGACACAAACTAAAAGTTTCCGCGCACTGGGACATTCGAGCGTCTCTCAAATATTGTACATCTTCATCGTCTGATAGTCGCCCGTTATTAACGGACCGGTATCTCCAGCAAATGATCCCTTATTATCCCACCTAAAGCCACTTGTAATCATGTGATCCGTCTGGCCCGTTTTTTTCTCAATACACACCGACCCTTGGGCAGTTAGATAGCTCTCACTAGTCTCAGGCGATCTTCCCTATCGATAAATAGCTGGAGATTAGTGACTTGGATGTAAATCTGTGCGAGCAAGGAGTTTTTTTAACCTCCTTGGTGCGAGCATTATTGATTTCTGCCTATTTGAGGAAAAACAAGTTCGTTCCCCTCTGGAGATGGTCAACATGACAAGAAAATCTCTAGGCTGGTATTCAGCCGGCTCCCGAGCCTCTTCTGATCTGTTCTCTCCGAATAGGACGAGAATGAGCTATAATACGCCTGGATACCGGGCTAAGAATATACCGAAAATCGGAAAATATGTCGGAAAATTCTATCTGATCTATGATAGAATGTCTCAGCAAGGATCCGGACTTGGTCTAAGATACCTGGCACATGCCATGGAGGTCGCTCCAACCTGGATGTCATGCGCTGATGTAGCAATCCATCCACCTAAGTATCTGAAGTCCTTGACAACCTCAAGCTGCGTGCCATCAAGAGAAGATACTTTCTCGTCGGCTGTGTTGTAAACCATGACTTTGGTCTTTTTTGCGTTCAGCTGTAGGCCGATCCTCCTACAGTGTCGCTACACTTCTGCGAGAATACGGGGCCTTTCTGCTGTGTCGGAGATCAACGCCAGATCATCCGCATTTCATGAATTCAGTATACTTAGTCTAGTAATTAAAGACTTGTTGGCTGTGATACCACGTTTTGTCACTTGTTTTGCTACATTTACGGTCCCTTAATGTAGGCATCTGGCATAAGGATTCAAATAAAAAAGACACAAAGAACTGACAGCATGAGTCTTGATATTTTATTTCAAAACCTGATTATACAAAGAAGCGATATATCTTACAGATGAACAACTCGTATATATACATGTAGTGACATCATAATTGTAACTTGGGAATTTTCCCCTGTGCTCACTTTTTTCTTGCTATCGTAAAAGAGTCTACAGGCTAAAATTAGTACTTCTGAATCAAGCATCATCTTGTATTTGAGCTTTTAAAATCAACATGCCTGATTTGCTATTCAATTACATTTGTACTTGCTGAAAAAGCAACACTCGTGTCTAAGCATGTAATCTAACAGGGTATGCTATGCAATGTGTTCAAAACATTTAGGGTTATTCCATTTAACCATCTAGGAGAGGGTGGTAAGTATTTCTTTTCAAAAGTGAGAGGTAGGTGTATCAAATTGAATCATAAAGTCAGCACACAAAGAGTTGGTACTTGACGTGAAACGAAAGGGGAGGAGTTAAAAAAAGAGTCCTGACCACCCCTCCTGAGATTCTGAAATGGCACAGCCCTGTATGTGTGAAAATTATTCATTTTTGTTGCCATTCTACCAAAGAGGTTAATCTTCATAATTCTACCAAGCTTTCCATAAAACTGGTTGTCAGTAAAAGAAAATTTACAACAAATCAAGATAACAATCTTCTACATAGCAAGCGTTGGTCACAAGGGTCCCAAAAGGCCCCCAACCTATGTATTTTCCATTTAACAAAGGTACATAGTATCTTGTGCCAGAGTTCAGACTAAGTAAGATTATTATAAAATGCAGTAGGTGATATGTCAAAGGTGAAGTTCATCGGACATAAACAAAACATGCTTGCTATAATGGGTGAGACTAGAACTGCTTACAAGTTAGGGGCCCTCACCTTTGACATATTACCCACGGTGCACTTTGCTGAGCATGCATACTTAGAATCATGAACCAAGAATTACCCATCACCAAAAAAAAATGAGAAACAAATTTAAAGCAAAATGTCCCTTCTCCAAGTTCATAGGTTCATAACATTTTAGATGCAAGTTTTTTAGTAACTTTTTCCTCACATCATTGCAAAAACAATCATTATGGCAGTTGATATATTCAGCTTATATATAAGTTGTCAATTATATTTTTCAGATTTTCATTGCTTTTGTCAGGAATTTGTCTTGCCAGCTGCAAGAGTGGAATGTTTCCAGGTGCTTTCCTTCTAGTAACATTTGTATGAAGTCTAATACATTTAAGAAAAAATGCAAGTACAAGGTCAAACTATTTGTGATTCTGTGATATAACATGCCATGACTGTGATTTGTCTTTAACACAGTTATACACAATTTACTTGTTACTTGAACCCCCTCACAAAAGGCATTATTCCATTTAGTTAACACTGCACACATGCGTTGGCCAAAAATGATCCGCTTCAATAACCACTCATGATTTAATCACCCGTCTACCGGAAGACTTCAAGTCGATTTCCACTACAAATTTACTCAAATGAGGGGGTTCCAAAGTTGATGTTCTACTTCTACGTGATGCTTGGTATTGGCTATAAAGACTGTTAGTGATTCTGATAGACTACAAAGAGTGCATGATTCTTCTGATTGGTTAAAAAGAATGTACTGATTCTGATTACAAGAATGTGTGATTCTTCTGATTGGTTACAAAGACAATGATTCTGATTTGCTACAAATCAGATTCTGATTTGCTACAAAGAATGCATCAATTCTGATTGGTTACAAAGAATGTGTGATTCTACTAATGGGTAACAAAGACTAGACTTCTTTAACAGAAGTCTACAAGTATATTCTACACCTGATTAAAACAAGCCTCATTCTCACTGTCTACTATCATGATCACTGTAATATCACCAGTGCTATGTAAGGCAATGTGAGTGTAAGGCCACTTTGTTGTTTTGACCTGTTACAGTAATACAAACTGTTTATTATCATAAATCACAATTTTTGAATCACTTATCAGTAAACAGGTGATGTAAGGCATTTCACTGTAGATGAACCTAAAATTTGACTTAACAATGACCTCTAACAATATTAGCAGAAATTCCAGCTACATTCCAAAGACATTAGGAAAGAAAGCAACGAAAAAAAAAAAGAAATACAAATGTGCTCCACTATGGGAATGGAAACACCATTCTTCGACAACCAGCAGCATATTCAGTAAACGTTAGTCAGCTTTGTTTCATGTCTCATAATTAGATCAAATAATTTCCTGTTACTGTATAATATCTATACCTGAAAGTAGAGAATGAATTTAACGATACTAAGCGCCACATGTAGTTGCATGCGTAGTTAGTTAGTGACCCTGCCTCTTGGACAAGAAGCTAAAGGTTTGAGTCTAAAACCTGGTTGTGTCACCTAACATACACGCTACTGGAAAGGACTAAAAGTCTAGAAATGGTGGCAGTCCTGAACATGGTCCACTGTTCATTATCCTTGTTCAAAGAGCTGGGGGAATTTCCCTGGTACAGCAAACCTGCACATAGCATCTGTCTTCTCTGTCATGAACATTGTTCATTAAGCTAAACTTGCTAAAGAGTCAAGACCACTTAAACGTGCAGTTAGTTTCAACTGTGCATCAAATTGGCCCCAGTAGTATGATTTGTCAAGGCACTTTATGAGAAGAGAAGAAGTAAGGCATTTCCAGGTATATCTTGATTGTCACCTTCTAACCTAACTTGGCTCCTTATTGCTTATAGAATTGCTTGACATTAAAACTTGTCCAATCCTTAATAAAAGCCGGTTATTTGTGATCACGCGGCATTCACATGTTTTCCACATACATTGAGTATAGTCCTTTTAATGTTCATTATTGAATTCTTAATATTTTACAGTCAGCCTTTGGCCAAGTAGAGTATCATTACAGATTTGTTATAAGAGAAGAAAATATGACTACACTGAATCAAGCAAATTTAATCAGCTAGCTAAGTTATGCTCCATATCATACAATGTACGTCAACGTTTTCTTTCTATATTCCTTTTTTTGTATGACATCCTAACGTTTTGCTAGTTTCAAACCTTACAACGCAGCATGACTACGCCAAAACATTACTAAAAAGGTGCCAATATACACCACAGTTAATTTGAAATATATTGTATCATACATCTTTTAAAGTACAATGTAGGATTCTTGCTTGTGGGTAAGAAAAGCAATTAGATACCTATAAAATCAAATTATCATTACTTCTTCAACAATGTCAGTTATAAACTGTAAGATGAAGATTAAAATTTCTTACAACAGAGATTGTCAAACCATTTCACTTCTAAAATTGGTTAGGGACGGCCTGCTTCCTATTATAAGGTCACCTTAAATGATCTGTTCCCACTTTGTTACTCTTGTCAAAACATTAGAAAGAAAACAGCTCTGTGAGCTAAAGAGATTGCAGATTTGCCTCAGTCTTATTAGATTATCCTTATAGAATAAACTAGCTCAAGGTTTGGAGTGCCCATGATGCACTGTGAGTGGCCTTCAACTTTGAAATCATACCCAAAATGCATCACACTGCACATTAGTTAATTAGTAATGTTCCGCACTTTCCCTTTATAGTGCATGTATATACATTCAAAATCTTTGTAGTAAAAAATGTAAATACAACCAAACTTTGTTAATACTTGCATCAAAATGAATTAAGAAACAGATTGAAGACTTCTTAAAACTCGTCTGGCTCCTTGTAGTCGGGTTCGGTGACAGCGAAGTAGTCGTCTAAGAAATTGGCCAGAAATTCGAACGTTGGTCGTTTTTCAGGGGAGGTGTCCCAGCACTGGAAAAGAGTGGGGAAAAGTTGTAAGTAGAAAAAAATATGCATACTATAGAAGTCCGTACTGGTAGATTCCAACCATCATCAGCAAAAGATATGATTGAGATGTCAGCACGATAGCCAACATAGATGTCTAATTGAAATAAAGGAAACATGATTTGCTTTTTTATTTACTTTGATACACCACAACGCAGATGTTTTTTCACCTTCAACTTAAGCGTTTTAGGTTGTACCCATCAGGAAAGCAAGCACGAGGAGGCTTGTTCCATAAGGATACAGTTCTGGGAAAGAAGCTTTCAGCGTGGAATTTTTTCTGAGATGTAGATTATGAAGAAAACCACTTCGATGAAAGCATTGAAATATGTCCTTGCACACTAACAGAATGCAACATGCTAGAATGGTTCCTTACCTTGATCATCTGCTCATACAGGGAGTCAGGACAGTTGAAGGACTCAAGCGGCATCCTGTAGCCTCGCGAGACCTGCTGCATGACCTGGGCATTGTTCATACCTATGGAGTAGACAAAGACAGGTGAGTACAAACATGGTAGTGGACGTAGTATCCAGTATTTGATTAAACTGCTGCCTGGGTCCCTGACACTGTTGGCAGCAGTCTGATAGCCTTCACACCGTGCTTCCAAGCTAATGGGTTCACACTGGCAAGGCCGCATACTTGTATGATATATTTCTTAACACACTCCTTCCAAAATTTCCTTGATCTACTCAAACCTCTCCTGCCTGTAAACTGCAATTTGGAGATGGCACTGATGCATCCACTGAATTGTTTAACGTTCAAAATCACTACAGTACTGCAATTCCAATGCTTCACCTGTTGTAGGTAGATTTACAAAAGTTCGGTAGAATTACAGAATTGCTACAAACAAGAACGCACCTGGGTAAGGGATT
This sequence comes from Branchiostoma floridae, assembly GCF_000003815.2. Lineage (NCBI taxonomy): Eukaryota > Metazoa > Chordata > Leptocardii > Amphioxiformes > Branchiostomatidae > Branchiostoma > Branchiostoma floridae. The sequence continues at coordinate 8,845,402 of NC_049990.1, forward strand.
TTCCCTTTTGTCAGCAGCTCTGTCATCATGATTCCGAATGACCACACGTCCGACTTGATGGTGAACTGGCCGAACTCTATCGCCTCTGGTGCCGTCCATTTGATGGGGAATCTCGATTCTGAAAGAGCAGCACAACAGGTACTTATTAAGGGCAATGCCAAGTGCAGAATGATGACTAAGAGTGTACCTGTTGGGTTGACAGTGTGTTGGTACGTATTGCAATTTTGTGACGCAATACTCGAGCTTTCCCTGGGATCGGAGGTGAAATCCTGTGTTTGAGGAAAGCCACACCTCTCGGTGGCACCCAAATGGCAGCTTGCTCCAGACCCTAGCGATTAGCCCTGCCTATTGTAAGCTCCTCGCAATTCAGCCCTTGGCTGCGAACAGAGTAGTCAGCCCACGCAACAACCAATAACCAAACTTTCACTATTCGTAATTCTCAACTGGAGGCAAAGATTTGGGGGCAACTTGCTGGCACCTTTGACCGAAAGGGTTTCGAACTCTAGTGCGATCAGTCAAATACTTACCAGCAGAAGCTTCATAGATGTCGTCGTTGACCAGTCTGGCCAGACCGAAGTCGGCAACCTTGCATAGGTTGTTGTCTCCCACAAGGACATTAGCAGCACGCAGGTCACGGTGGATGTAGTTCATCTTCTCGATGTAGCCCATGCCTGCCGCAATCTACGAGAAGGTTTGAAAAAAAAAGGCTTATAATAAGATATTTTCTTCACCACTAATACTGCACATGTAGAATCGATCTGCATGTTGAAATTTTCAATGTAAGGTGCGGGTCAGTGTTTTACACATGTTTTTGATGTTTGTTATATTATAGTGGTCTGCATTTTCTCTCTTCTGGAAAAGTGAATTAGTTAAAGGAAGATATGGTATTCTACAACTAAAAAGACGCTGCAAAACAAAAATGGCATAAAACACCGAGTCTTTCTAGTACCCAGATTCTATGTCATACTTTAAATCAACATGTTATATCCTTTTATTCTCTAAAAACCTAATACAATAAGGATCTTTTAATTGTTTTCTAATTCTAAAGAAATTCTAAGAGAATCAAGAATTTTTTTTGGATTCCAAAAATTTTTTTAAGAATTTCAAAAACTTATAACAACATACCTGTGCAGACATTTCCACCAGCTCTTTGAACTTGAGGCTCATGCCTGACCCCTGACGGAGATAGTCCAGCAGACTGCCGTGCATCATCATTTCAGTCACAATGTAGATTGGTTCCTGGGAAAAAAGGGAGGTGAAAAAAGTTAACTTTGGCGACCAGCAATAAGGCTAGCAAACACGGGTTTGAGAAGTCACATGTTCTATTCCTGGCATTTCTGGCTGCGCACTGCATCATTAATATAATGCACTTTACACGACTTTCCTTGTTCCACCCTGGTGTAAATGGGTTTACTTACCAAATTTCTATGGTCAAAGGAAAGAACACTGGGATGGGTTCTGCACACCAATACTGTGCCTAAGGCACAGTGGAGTAGCAACCTACCTACCTACCTACCTACCTACCTTGACCTCCAGGTCGTTGGGGGGACAAGGTAGCCATGAAGAGTAGCAACCAACTGCCACTTTTATCCATTTAACCTTATTGGGTTAACAAGATTTGGGAAATCTATTCTATTTGTAAATTCAGAGATCCATGAAATAATATAGTGTCTTCTTACAGTTAGCATTTAGGGCATCAGAACATGGCACCATTGAGAGGTGAAAAATGACGTACCTTTTCTGAACAGACGGCATAGAGGGATACCAAGTTCTTGTGCCGAAGTTTCTTCATAATGTTGGCCTCTTGGAGGAAAGCTTGGGGAGACATTGTACCAGCCTTCAATGTCTTAATGGCGACTCTAGTTTTGTTGTTCCACGTGCCTGTACAAAATATCATCTTGTGAGAAAATAAACTGCACCGTAAAACCAGGCATGCACAAGAGTTGTTGTCTAATTGTAGTTACAATAGAATTCATCACTGACAGTATCTGGTGAATGCTTGGTCATCGTTGCATCAGAATTCTGTCCACTGCATAGTACCTCTTCTGAGTCTGACTTCAAACAATATATACGCTATTGAAGATATGTTCTACTGACTTGCTGTTCTATACACATGACTGACAACTGTGTACTCTCACTCACCTGCCCATACTTCTCCAAAGCAGCCGGCCCCCAGTTTCTTGTCAAACTTGAGTGAATTTCTGTCAATCTCCCACGCGTCTTTGGCGAGACCACCTGTCTCTGGGTTAACCTTCGGGCACGACTCTGTCAGCTTTCGACACAAACCGTCCGACGACGCTGTAAATACAATGGGACACAATCTTTGAGTAATGTTGGATAAACCCCCCAAAAAAGGCTTGATATCTCTTGATCATCCTAGACAATGATTGCCAGAAACATGACATGAACTTCCAAGGCTCAGATCATTTGTTCTGGCCATGTGACTTCATGCAAGTGTGACGTACGCAATGGGAAAATGTTGTTGGCAGTCGATGTTGTCCCAGGCCCACAACTTTTTGAGAGGAGTAAAGGAGACAATCTACACCATTCTATAAACCGGGACAGGGGGCGATACTGACTTCCAACAACCTTTGACTCATTGCTGATGTCACACCTGCATAGAACCACCTGTTAGATCAGGCAGCTAACTAGGACTGCGCAAGTCGGCAGAAAACTCCAGTGATTCCATTTCTTAGTTGAAAAACAGGAAGAAATCATGTTGTTGAAAGGAAATCATGATCAATTAAAGGCAAAAGATTCTGTGCATGTTAGTTATGATAATTGTATAAAGTGCATTGGTGCATTCCAAAAGCCTTTATGTGACTTACTTGACGATCGACGTCTGAAGTCCCCGAATATTCCTTGTATCGCAAAGGAAAAGAAACACATGCAATTGAACCAGCGCAAAGCATTACATGCCATGGCAACAAAGAGCAGATAGCATCAGAGCAATATATAGTTTATACTTAAATACATGCATACAAGTCATGTTCAATGTAGATTCTGATCAGTCTGGGCCTATTTCCAGATGACACCAGTTTAAGATGACGATTTTTCCTACTCTCCACCTGAAAATAAAAACCCTTTTATGTTATAATTCATGATTTATTTGCATCTGAAATCTTACCTTTATAGTGTGCGATCAACTCAGAAACGCTGTCAAAGTGCTTGCGTTGGGAAATGTAGTAGCCCGTGTTGTCGTGCTTCATGATTTTGTAGTGTTTGGCGTTCACTCCCTTCACCTCCTCCCAGTCCCTAACAGACAAAGTGTAAGTGTGGCCACCTGAATGGAGCAAAAAGTCAACATCCTTGTGTTAAAGATATGTCAAATACCACCTTAAAATCTTTGATTCAAAATCGTGTTCTATGTGTTTAAATGTAAGAATTTCAAAATTAGTATTGAGTCAGACACTGTTTAGCGTGATCTGCAACTGAATTACAAATGACACGTTGAGTATCAAGCTTGCCAAAACAATTGAATTTTACACTACGTTAAGTACATCTGTAGCACTGTAACTTGTACAGCTTCCTATTTTAAACGTACAACCATAGTTGTAAAGTTTTTGTCAGAAATCGCAGACAGCTATCATAATATTTATTGCCTGAGGAACAATTCACCTTTGCACTAGTTTACAGTTAACTCGGTCACAGTAACCTACCTTGGCGCCTTTCCGGCTCTCTGACCAAGAACGTTCCCGGGGATAGAGTGGGCGTCATTGTCAGTAGTCTCTCTGCATCTTTTCTGGTGATCTTGCCAAAATACCAGCTGTGGGAAACAATACAAACCAGTTTTAACTTCCGGGTTACAACATTTACCTCCATAAAAGAAAAACAGAAGGTGTGTTAGTTAACCCTCTCCCTACTTAGCCTAACCCTACTACCTAACTCCAACCTTAACTAAAACCTCAGTTCAGTTCATCTTCTGAGAGGTGACACTTATAAAAAGAAGACACCATCATGATGGTGTTTTCAAGTAGTTTCTCCCCTCTGATTGAAGAGTCATTATTGCTTCTACCACCCAACCAATACAGATTGGGGTGCCAAACTGCTAGCCTGGGCCCATCCTATTTCTACCGGGATTTTTAGGGCAGCGAGTGCATTAGAAGCCCCAAAATAAGATGGTATCCAGGCTACCAAATGGCTACTTCAGAGTCCTAAAGGCTGTCTAACTTGGTGTGTGTTCACAGAGTGGCAACCTGCCAGAGTGGAAGGCAGAAATGGAGAATTCCAGGTCAGTGGTTTGGCTTTGGTCCAATGTTGTAAACAGGCAGGGTGGCCCATGGCTACACCCACGCAAATCAATAGGGGTAACCACACTGAGCTTGTTTTAGAGCAAGAGATCATTGTATTTTGCATTTATTTCTTCAAATTTAGTAAGAAACGTCTTGGTGTCAACTGATACATATAGAATACAACGCGGTGTATTCTGTATCACCCGAGGTATCAGCCCGACCGCGGGTCGGATCGCCCGACGGCCATTCGATGGCGCCGCACTCGGCCCGCTCGAAACAGTTCGATTTATTCGAATGGAGCCTGTGTGATAAGCCTTTTGAACCGGTCTGATACGGAAGTTATGGCCCGGTCCGGAACACCCGCATCGAACATTTTCACGTCACAGGTATGACATAAAGAAAGAGGAATATTGACTGAGATGGAGCTTTCATGTGAAAATTGTGACAATGTAGTTTTGCCTATCATCGATTCACACACATTTAACTACACATATAAACTGGAAAATTCAAACTTAAAAGGCATTTTCTACAAATGTATATCATGAGAGCATCATACTGGACAAAAAACTAATTTAGTTTGGTATGATAAAATATATTAAGTAAATGCTCCTTGAAGAAGATATAGACTTGTCTTCTTCAAGGTACATTTTATCATAACAAACAGCAAAAATATCGGGATCTTTCTAGTAATTGTTTCTTTTATACTTACTCCTCTGATTCCACTGAGGCAGATGGAGCAATGTAATTGCTGGGAACGTAACCTTGCTGGTTAGTGGTCATTGACTGTGCCATCCACCAATCGCCGTCACTGTAAAATATGATATGAAAGGAATTCTGGTTAGTGGTGATTAGCTGTGCCATCAACCAATTGTCGTCACTATAGCGTATGATATTAGCTCAGGTTAGTGGTCATTGACTGCGCCATTTACCAATCATCGTTGCTGTAAGGGTTATTGTTTGTCATCTACCAGTTGCCTTTCCTTTTAGGTACAAAATGAATGGTTAAAACTTGGTTCTTATCAACTTTGCCTTCTACTAATTAATCATCAACAATATTAGGTGCAACACATTAATACTTGCAAAAATAACCACCTTATTCATTGACCATTGAAATTATATTACGCTAGGAATTCCTAGAACCCTGTGCCATGGTATGCAAGTTTTTTGTAACGTTACTACTTGCTGTATAGTTTTGTAAAATAAACCCATAAACATTGGAGCAGGCATTTATCAACCTCCTTGGTATTTATATATGATGTTGATGACGACATGAAATTTCTCACCATTTACATCATGTGGACCTTAAGAAAAGAGAACAAAAAGTCGAGAAGCACACTCTCCTTAGTAACCGCTAGAAAACAAGAGTAGGCCTTACTTGTTGTTGACTATCTGGAGTAGGTCTCCTTTCCTGAAACTAAGATCGTCCTCCGTTCTGGCTTCATAGTCGTACAGTGCTTGGAACAACAGAACACCCACTGTGCCCTGCATGGGACCTGGAGTGACAGAAGCATTTTTTCACCTCACTGTATCAGCATTCATTAATTTGGTAGGTTATGTTTGCCCTTTGTCCTATTAGTGACATCATGTGCATAAGGTCACGTGTTAAAGATGAGAGGGTCACTATTTTAATTTGAAGGTGGTTGCAGGATCAGTTGAAATTGGTGGGTGGACACTATTTTAAGCCCAACACAAGGATTGATAACATGCAACATTTTTGCAATGTTATTTTGAGCCAAATATGATCTCTCTTTAAGTTATTTCTCTAATGAGTAGTATGAGGCAACAAAAAATTGGGAAAACTTTTATTCAGTACCTACTAGATAAATAATGTTGTATTTAGTCAGAATATCTTCTTTCTTCCTATTTCGATGTTCAAACTTCCCTAGTCGAAGAAAGGTCATACGCACAAATTCTTTCTAATATGAAAGTGCAATTGTCTGCTATGATTTGTCTGCTGTCCTCTACAAGCCACAAAAATGGGCTATATGGAGGTGTGCCCTCAAGCATGTGCAGTGTCACTGAATGAAATGACGAATTCTGAATGAAATGCCATAGAATTCTGAATGAAATGCCATAGGGCTGTGAATGAAATGACAAATTCTGAATGAAATGCCTTCAGCTAGGGGAGCAATTCAGACTTACCTCGTATACAACACACACCTAACCTTTGTGCAGAATGATATTTTAGTAACAACAAAAATGACAGTATCTTAAGTTTATGTGACTGCAGCCCCGCTCCAGTGTTAGACACTGAGAAAAGGGGGGATTCCTTGGAGGCATGTTGCTGGCCAAGGAGCTGGCCAGTGTAGGCCCAGTGGCCAACTGTTTGGTATCCAAGCCAGTCCTACACTGTCACCGTGAGTACCTGGTATCCGTATAGTAGTATTGTCATAAAACAAAAGTCCATTAAAAACACGAAATTATAAGTTCAAAGCTTTCTCACCGGGAGTTTGATCGTGAAAGCTCGGAATGCCAATACGAGCATTTCCATTGACGGGTGGTCCAGCGACAAACGGGGTGGCAGATTGAACGTTCATCCCAAAAGGGTCAAAACCAGTGTCTGGTACATCGTCAGGTTGGTTCTCCTTGTTCCCCTTGTTCTTGTTCTTCTTCTGTTTCTTCCCGTCTTTGTCCTTCTGTTTACTTTTGCTAGATTTTCCGCCCATTCTGTTGATCTAAAGGTGGGGAGGGAAATATGATTGATTATTACCAAAGTTTCTGAATCATGAACTCTCTAACTGATAAACAAGGCCCATTGATTATGTCACTTGATTCATCTAGTAAAAGATGAAGATTCATCGCTGGTAATTATCATTTAGCATGAAGACTGAATCTTACATGCTACCACGTTGGATGAGTCTAAATTCTTCAAAAAGTTTTGGGCTGGTCAAGTTCAGTCACTCAGCCTTAATGCGTAATTTATCTAATAACTGTTTTCAATTGGCTTTTCAACATGCAAAAAAAGGGCTCACAGTGTCCAACTAAGCCGGTGACTATAGTATTACAATGTACCTAGTAAGTACAGCCAACAAAGCCACATTTAGCCTTCATATATTAGAAGGATTTCTTGCCAAATGCCGTTGTGAACAGCAGTTTTGAACTTCTGAATCACAACATGTATTCATACTGCAGTACAGCGCAGGTCTACAATCGTTCCAGGAACTCATTATAATTTGAAACAACACTGCAATGACGCAGATATACATGTAGTTGCCTGGACTTCATAAGAAAACACAAATGGCTGAATTAGATTAGATTAGTCTGGGCGCAGTGGGTGGGTTGTGTTGTCGGTTAGGCTCTTGTACATGAGCCGCCATTTCTTGTCCTGTCGTCAGGTCAACACTGTAATATGAAGCAAACTGCACCTGTCTTTACCAGACTCCTTAGTTTGCTGAGCGAAAATAACCAGAAGTTGGAGTACAGTACATTATCAAGCTGCTAAGGGGACCCATTATTAAACATGACCTTCATTTTCCTGACCATACTCAGCAAATATAAAAAAACATCCATTTACAGCTTCTCGGTTTATGCTACCCATGAATTTAAACACATGGGCAGACAAATGGCATCAAACACCACCATGTTGGCGTATGTAATTGTAAATAAAAATTCCAGGAAAATATGGCCCGATCGCGGGTAGGATCACCTGACGGCTGAAGACGTGACATCAACTACACATCGCATCAACAACTTCGTCAATTCGAACAAAAAAACTGGGCAAAGGAACATTCAAATTTTTGATAGCGGCGCTCTTAATCAAGTTTGAATAGTTCGAATTGAGCTATGGAGCCCCAGGCCGTACCGTAAGATACGGACCGGTCGGAACAGTCTGATATTGAACGTAAATACGGACCAGGTATGATATATTAAGCTAAATACGTAGCAGCATCAAAACTGGCCTGAATGCTACACGATCTGCATGGAGACCACATTCATATTATAATATGTGTACTGTGCATTTTGGCAGGGTTGGGCAAGTTTTCTAAAATCGACTTGTCCTATCAGGCAAGTAATTTACTTGCCTGAACCAACTTTTCACTTGCCCGAAATTTAAATGACATTTTTCTACGTATTTTCATGGCTTTAATGGAATTCTTGTTATTGACTCTATTTTCTGTGTTAATCAAGCAATGCTTGATGCCATGACTGTGAAAAGTAGCAAGTGCATCAAAATCTCACTGAATGGAGAAAAGCTAACTTGCCCGATCGAGCAAGTGGGGAAGGACATGCACTTGCCCGATTGGCATTTTCACTTGCCCGGGACAATTGGGCTAGTGGACTTGTCCAACCCTGTTTTGGTGTTCCTATTTGGTGGCGGGTGACCCGATCCCTGGGGTCAGCCATGCTAGTCACGGAAACGTCTCCACCACAGGATGTGTACCCAGGCATGTGATCCGCCTGCGATTCTCATGACTGGGAGGAAGTAGGATGGCAAAACAACTGGCTGTGGGCTGAACTGTTCTGCAGGAAAGGGGGGGGGGGGGGGGCTTTGTTTGTTTTGGGGTGTATACTATGAATAAGGTACATGGGTGTGTGCTAAATGTCGTGTGTATGTTCGTGTATGTTTGTGCGTTTGTCTGTCTGGGGGGGGAAGCCTTTGTTTTGGGGTGTATACTACATGTATGAATAAGGTGTGGGTGTGCGCTAAATGTCTTAGATTATATGTGTTGTTAATGTGTATGTTCGTGCATGTTTGTGAGTTTGTCTGTCTGTGTGTGTGTGTGTGTACCTGTGTATGTTGATGGAGCAAAACCCTCACAAAGCTTAGAACAATTCTAAGTATCTACAATCTCACATTACTACACAAAACTAACTATTCCATCTATTTCTTTTGGCTGGAGTTCTCTTTGACTCAGGACATCTGTGTCAAAATAAGTGACAGTTTGCCAACTCTTATTATATCAGATGTTGTGGAAAACCTACTTATACTTTCAGAGACCAATATGAGAGTCAGGTTTGATGTTTATTGTGCCTTTAGGCAATGATAACTTGTTGCCGGTTGTGTCCACAATCTCAGCCTGTGTCGTGCTATGCAGACTGCCCTGAGGATACCTCGTCAAAAATATCCGCAACAGGAAAGTTCCGTTCTGCTCAGACCTCCAGCATTTGTGTACTTCCTAAAGCCCAAAATATCAGGCAGCTTGGGGCTAAATTCTAAATACATCTTTGCTGTGCTGACCAGTTCTCCCTCCTTTGAATAATGCGTTAACAGGTGGTCATGGCAAGCACCCCTTTTTATACTAGATTTGTCCAGAGCTATTAACTTTTGTTACTGATGACATCTTACCTTAACTCCCATTTCCACTAAAGGCAGCGTCCACACTGCCACGATGAGTAAAATCAAAGATTGGACAGCAGATCTCTCAATAAATTACAGTACATACTACAAATCTTTGTGTGTTCTGTTGTCTTTTAAACCATACTTTCACATCTTGCATTTAAAACGTAAATAAGTAGACAAGACAGAGTACTACTAGAGTAGAAATATGGAAGAATTACAAAAAAATATAATATAAATCATTAAACACAGGCTATGGCAACTGATACAAACTTCATGATGATAAACAAACATCCCCGCCATTCATAAAAAAAGTGCAAAGGTAACAAAAGTAACTCTTTCCCTCCCCTTCATAGATCTGGATATATAACGTAAAATTCATTACTCCTTGGAGTCAGACGATATCAAGATTTGGCTAGCATTGGTGTAAGAATAATGCAAAATTGATACATTCTTCTAAAAGGGCCTGTGACGCTGAGCATAGGAATTGGGTATAATATACAAATCATCTACAAAAGGGTGACAAAAAACACTAACAAATACCTAGCGATAAAGTCGGCGTTGAAGAAGAACATTTCAGCTAGTCGGCTTGGTCATAATTGTCGCTGTCAGACTCATAGGAGCTATAATAGGACTGCTGCCGACATTTGCATCCTAGTTTTAGAAACAGATCGGGCTTCAGAAAAGAAGAAAAATGGTGGTTGCTGCTCAAAAGTTGTTACTGTTCAAGCATCGACAGAAAAATATATCAATTCTCCCACAAGAAGATGGTGCTAGATCTAGAGCGGGGGCGTCTGGGCAGCGTAATGAAACATTCCGGGAACTATTCGCTCTCTTGCGTCAAAGAGGTTGGCTGCCATGGCAACGGGGTCTAACATGAATATTCATGCAGGTTTGCGAGGTCAATTGGAAGCATGAATGCACGAGCCAGACGTGTGAATGAACCCCTCATGGCAAAGGCAACAGATCAAGGGTTCCAACCACTTACTCAGTTACTGTTTAGATAAAAAGTCAACTAGGGAGGGTACAATGTACTGGTACAAAACCGTTTGCTAGGTACTCTAAGACCTCAACAATTGAAAAATAATGTTGCCTGTGTGTTATCACTCAGAGCCTTCTTAGGAACGACTTGAACACTTGGATTATCTGGAGTGTCAATAATCACAGGGATCACATTCAAATTCATAATTCATTGTCTTTGTCAAGTTTTGTGTTTTCTATGCGGCAGTTTTAGGGTACCCCTGGAACAGTATGTACGTAGTCACTACACAATTCTTACTAGCCCTCAGTTGATCCTATTGAATCGTAATTGATAAATCTACACCTTTTTGAGTTTCCAAATTTGATCCAACTCCCAGTTGTCTGACCGTCATTGCGTACAACAGTTTGAAAGTACCACAGCATGCCTTGATATATCAGTTTTGAATTGAAAGTATGCCTTAATATATCATATGATCAGTTTTAAGTACTAGAACAAAGTACTCATAATAGTTTAGTTTTAAGTACTACCTTGGCTTACTCATCTAACAACTATTACTGGGTGAAAATCGGCCACCAAAATTTGATTTTTGTTATAAGTAGAATATGGTGCAAAATGTACAAAAAATAATGTATGATTTCAAGGACAATAAAAATACATGATGTAAAGAATTTTCTTCCTCAAAATCTAAGAAATTTGTTGAGCTATCTGTCGCAGCCTCTGACTTTTCCTTTTCTTTGTTAATAAATGAATTGATACTTTAAGCACTGCCTTCTCTGTATCGCCATCTTACCAGCACCCCACAAAGAAATGAACTTTGAACCTAATCACTTCAACCGCAACACCTAGCAGACCAAAGCAACGCGCCAGCCAAATCACTCTCTTAAAAACAAGCAGATCAAACAAGCTTGTCACATTCTTCTGGTATGCTGGCCTCAGTGGCATGCTGCCGACAGTTCGTCACATGATTTGCACTTGCAAATGTTTGAAAGTGATGTAATTTATATATAGATGATATAATTTTATCGCTGGTCAAGGTCCAATACATGAAGGATAATGTTGCCTTCATTCTGTTGTCCCTGACCTTTGCATATTGCCTCATGCTAGTTTGTTTGTTTGTTTGTCTGTTTGTAAGTAAAATACACATAGGGTAAACCAGCTTATGGAGTAACACAACAGGTTTGCACTGAAAAGAACAAGCCGGATGGACCCCTGCTCTTTTTGATAAGTAAGCATTTGGTTCTGTGTTATGCTATAACCAATCCAATTCTAATTGAATCTGAAAATTACTAAATAAATGAGCACCTCAGCCTACAAGGCCCATTCTGAAATATTACTGTAAGTTTACCGTCTGTTCAAATGTCTGTTTTTCTTTAAGTTTGACGCACGTGTCATAAACTTTGACCAGCTACGTTTTGATTGACGAAAAAGTTTTTCATGAGGAAATTTTACAATTATTTGAAATCGTGTACGACAGAGCAATAAATATGTTGCAGGTCAGCTTTTTCATGGGAATGGCTTATAAGAGTTATGATAATTGAAATGAAATCATTGAACTTCAATGCTGGCATAGTGTAGGATTGTTTAATGTCTCCCGTGCTGATAGAAATGGGAAAACTTGTACTTAAACTTATATTTATGATATACTGATATTGTCGGGCTTCCAACTAGCTGGTGGTTGCTGAGTGACCGCATAGCAACCAAAATTGGATTTGTGTGCCTTTGATAACACTGTGGCGGAAATATGACTTAAGATATAAACTTTAAGTAGGATTCAAAAAACATCAATACATAAAACAATTTCTTTATCTAAAAAGAATATGAAATTTGCTCAGCTATCTGTCAAACTTTTGGTGGGTCAGGGTCTCTAGTCTCTAGTGAAAATTGTAACTAATGTATAGCTGTCTAAAGTGATGCAATTAGATGGTTGTGAGATCAAAGGCCAAGTTTGAGTTATGGTGTGGGGAGGGGGGTGACAGATGCAGAAGTTGTAAGGGCTCCCAGATATTTTCCGTTAGTGTCCAAATATTTGCCGATATCACATACATGTAGTGACATAGCACCCGAAATTCCAGAACAAATTCTTTGGAGTATCTCAAACACCATAATGCAATGCTTCCATCGTTGTCAAGTTCACTTGTAAAGTTGATGACTTAACCCCCTTTAACTGCATGTGCCCTATGCCTGAACAATGATGACAATTTTATTACGTTATAACTGTAAAAGTTATAGCAATAAATAACGTTACTCTGATGTCGCTAATATGTGAACACATGACTTAACGGTCTTTGCCAAACTTTTTTTTTACTTGGATGGAAAAAAGTACCGATTGGTCAATTATCAACTCTATGTTTGTTAATTTCTGCGAGTCTGTCCAGTTGAGAGGAGCAATTCAAGCTAGTGGCACTGCACTTCCTGTGACCTGGTAAGGGAGGGGTGGTCACTCAGGGCATACGGAAAACCCCAGGGACAGCACATATTTCAATGATGACTACATTGATTATGGGTGGTTTCCACCAACTATCTTTGTCCTCCTTTACAAGTACTTTCACAGCTCATTGTCTTCAATTCTCAAAGTAAAATGGACTAGTTGTCAATGGCACTATTACATTTGATTCAGAATGCAGTCTATATAAGACAATTTGTTATCCAGGTATCCATTCTACCACAGATTGGCCATGATCCCTTCGGTACAGGACAATATTTCTGCTGCTGGGGTAATCTTTCGCACCCATTAGAAGTTTTGCACGGTAGGAGTTAAAATAGCCATCCACTGGACAGAAATTACTCCCCTTGGGCCAAACTCCTACCCCATGAAAATCCTACACTTGGTGCAAACGATTAGCCCGGCACCAGAGAGCTTCATCTGCCCCGTAGAGAGCCTGCACTTAGCTTCGCAGGCCAAGCCACGAATAGACTGGATACCAGGTTACTATTCTGTGGGCTGGAGGAAATAGAATTGAGGCATATACTATATAGCAACATCTTCAGTTGGCAAATCATTCCTACCTTACGATTAATCTATACTTTTTTCACATCCTGCATAAAGATCAGAAAACAAGACTACATGTTCCATAAGGAGAGACACAATAACAGAGAACAGCAGAGGTTGAACATCCGGTAAAGACGGGATGTGTGTTGTGGTGAAACCTAGATAAGGAGTTCGGGTTACACTATCCCATGTTCAACAAACAAACCAACATACTTCCAGAATAAATTACACCTCTTTCTATATTTTTCTTGGGGTTTTATTAACTAAGCGTAGACTAACAAAATAATTTTTAAAAAGTCATAGACTAGAGTTTGTCCCTCTATGTATTCACTATTCAAACTTCATACGTATTTTTCATGAAATTTGTGTCACTGTGTTTTGGATAAAAAATTGAATAGCCATTGAATAGTATAATAATTGTATCTACCTTGAAAGTAGATATCACTAGTTTACCTTTATCCATGGGGTAACCTATATTCATTGTCTTTAAAAACTTGGCATTTAAGGATTTCAATTTGACAGATGAAATTGCAATATTTTCAAAACATTGCAGTTGGAAACCACCGTCAATCAACCTGATATCCCTAACAACGGATATAGGTTACCCCATGGAAAAAGGTGAACTAATGTTAACGTCAATAGGGCAATACACGATAGAAATTTTTCTGATAAGTTCAACCAATTATACATCCCAAGCATCGACAAACTCATCAGTATGTCAGGTTCTTTCAATAGTTGTTTGTTAAAACTTAATTACTTTCTGTGCTGAGATTTGACATCCAATGGCAGCTTGCACAGTACTACAAATCATTAAGAAGGTGAACCGGTTAGATGAAGACCTTTGACCGGTTTAGCTTTCATATTTGACTGAATAAACGAATGACGATGCACGACTATGAGAATATCCTACACAAGAATTGAAAAATTAACATTAAACTGTTTAAAGCATTAAGGAGAGGGTGTATGGTGTTACTTGAGACATTTTCAGTGAAAGTGAAACTTAAAAGAGCACTGGGCGTCAAACAATACCAACACCAGGGGAAAGTTTACTTCAAAAATAACTTGACAACAATCGATGACTTAGTTCCAAACATCTCCTGATTCCTCTGTACCGCTTGTTGGAAGAGCCTGAATGACTTGTTTTAAAAAACCTTCCCAATACTCTCAGTCAGGGTCAGTCCGGTGGATGTTGTCTGACTTTATTTCCGGGTGTTCCCCCAACACGAAATAGGGGCGCGGCACCCCAAGTCGCGTCGCTAGGCGTCAACAAACGCCCCCAGAGCAGAAATAAGACAAAAATCCTCACACTTAAGGCTTCTGCCGACATCTGGAGTACAAATTTTAGACGTTAACACTCTCTGAACATGGCTACATGCGGTCTGCGAACAACACACTTGTTGAGGAAGTTAGACTCCATAACCATCGCCTCGCCAGACCATGTCGGCGAATGCTGACAGTTTGTAGGAATTAAACCCTTTTACGTTCTCAAATACCCACCCAAACCGAGCCCAAACTTTCTTGGATACTTGAAAAACCTCACAAGAGGTCCAACTTACCTGTTAGATCGCGGAAAAGTGTCGAATTCTGTCCTGGATGGAGGCACGTCTACCGGACTCAGAGCTAACTTCCCTCTCCGCCAAAATGACCCAACTTCCGCGTTAGTCACGTGACCAGTGACGTTTCTATTGTGCAACAGGTGTGTTGTTGTGCACTGCAGTACGGAGCGCGGCGGAGGGTGGCGCTTTCGCTTCTGTGATCTTCTGTACCAGACATATAACCTCCTTGATATGTGCAAGTTATAAAGGTATTGAGAACGAATTAGATGCATATGGGCCAACTTACGGTTAAGAACGACAAAATTTGTTTTAGTCTATTGCACGTAATATTCCAACACAATATTACCAACTACAAAGACGGATATATTCACAGGTATTATCAAAAGAAACCCAGTCCATATACATTGTATCATACCTTATATATATATATATATATATACATATAATGTACGTACCTTAAGTTTGCATACATAGGGCAGTACGTTTTATACACAACTCTCTGCAACAGTGAGACAATGTTTTACATTCCTGTCACAGAATACTGTTATCAACATATTGTTTACCAGCTTGGGGCCGCGTAGCACAGTGGTATTGTATTCGGCCCGTGATCGAGAGGTCGCCGGTTCGAATCCGCCTACCGTGATGCCGGTCTTGTGCCCTTGGGAAAGGCACTTTACACGACTTTCCTCACTTTACTCAAGTGAAAAATGAGTCGTCCCTCGGATAGGACGTTAAATGGAGGTCCCGTGTATGGGGAGAGCCATACCCCATGCACGTTAAAGAACCCCCACACGTGCGATGGTGCGGTGTGCGTTGGTGCAAATCCTTCTGTCGGGAGTCGGTGATTCACTTCAAATCACCCGGATGGAGGCCTGGCGAACCTTTGTCTCGTATCAGCCACATGGTGAATTACATCATTCACCCGGACGGGAGACCTGGCGCATCCCCGTCTTGTAATTAGCCTACGAAAGGGTATGTCACCCCGTAAGGGGCGGTATAACCCCGTCGTGTGTAGACATGTGCGAACATGTCTACATTTGATCACGTCGACCGATGATGATGATGACCAGCTTGTACAGTAATTACCTAATTAGATGACGGCCTGTTCTTTTCATGATCATTTCTTCCGCGATCAGCCAATCAATACTTGGATCTGCCGATGACGTCAGCAAACGTGTGTTGCATGTCCTGTGCTGTGCAAAAACAAACTTCACAAGGTTCGTTAAGTTTCGCCAAAAATAGTTACTCAAGCAACTGGATATGGCTTTGAAGCGTGCTGACGTGGCGGACAGAATCCACTATCGTTCGGCAGATACACGGAGAAGATCTGGAAAAAACAGGCCTTTGATACTCTAACTATGAATGAAGACAATTTCAGATGTCCAATAGGAAAGGTTGTAAGACAATTCAGACTGAAGACAATTTGGATTCCAAAGAAAACAAAGCTATTATATAAAGCCAAGACCTGTTTCTTCCAGATCTCTTCAGTGTCACTGACGAAGGATAGTGGATTCTATCCGAAACGTCTGACCGTTTCAAAACCATATCCAGTTGCTTGAGTAACTATTTTTGGCGTATCTTACTACCTGGATGTCTAACCTACATCGACGTTCGTTAAGTTTCCTAAACTCGGTCATCACAAACTAGACCCTACTTGAATAATAAACTATGACAAACAGTACTGTGCCGTGGTAGGTCCCCTAGACCGACAGTCTTTCTTCCCAATACGCATGCCCTGTTTGTTTTGACTGACCAACACAGAAAAGGTCTAGCGAAAATGCGGAACGGCCCCGTTTACTGTCCACAGTGTCGCTTGAGGTCAAAAGTTGCAAGAAGCGGCTTTAGGTTTCGTCCAGACATCATACCGACAACAGCCGGCAAATAGAGCGTCTAAAGGGTTACCTTGGTGTCCAAATGACCACGAAACCGGACCTTACGCTGTCTCTTTGTTGTCCAGAGGAGCATGTAGTGATGAGGTATGAGAAAAACAACAGAAGATAGAGACGAGGCGAGTTTTATCTGATTATTCTAGAAGGTGACGTGAAAGCCTGCGGGTGGCTGGCCGGGCTAACACCGCGTTTTTACCCGTTTCTGGTGAGTATTCCGGTTAGAATTTGACTTGTAACCTGTGTCTGGAATCGTTAGAACCTTTCTTAAAGAATGTGGGGACAGCTTAGAGCATAGGTGAGGTGTAAAATCTCAGAACGTCCGAAAATTCGGTAGGCAAAAGTTGACGTCGAAACTCGTCTATATGTTTGACCACTCTAGTATGTGCAAGTAAGGCTTTAACAGCCTAGGCCTATTAAAAATGTAGTCTCTACTATACGGACTACGCTGGATATTACAGGAAGAACATTTTGCCAGGGGAGTTTTGCTACCAGAGCAGTTGGTCGGCCTCGAGGGGGAACATGAACCTAAGCGTGGACTGACTCCCCTGGCCAATTTCCCGATTTTTTTGCCGAATTCTACGATCCCCGCACCCCCATAGGAAGGACTGGTGGAGGCTAATAAAATGGCCCGGTCGCATACTAGTATATTGTAAGATGGTCGTACATGTGTATTGCAAAACTCGGCTGTCTTACAACGGAAGATGCTGTCGATCCATGTTGGTGGTTTGTTCTGTCACAGCCTGCTTAAAAAAACCGACATTAAGAGCCGTACATCAACCTGTGACGAATGTGACCGCACCGTCACCCTTCTAGATTAGTCTTTTTGAATAGCCAGTATATATTCCAAGTTGTAAGACGTATAGATAGTTGTTGAACAGCAAGGACGGACTAGCAGATAAACCGTCATCAAAGTCACATTTCTGAAGTTCCGCGGACCGAAACTTTGTTTGCTATCTTCCTTGTCGATCCGGCCTCCGTTCAGTTGTACTTCCTTTTCTAAACTTTTGAAAGTTGATGATATGTGTTCAGTGCACGTTGTAACAAACATCGAATCAACAATCACTATTCTGTTATATCGCAAAAGAGAATGGTATTTGATCCACACTTCAGTCTTTTTGCATAGAGTATACAGGTTGGTTTATGGTTGCTGATGTATCCAAGACACATACACGTTCCTTCTGCGTAATTTCCTGTTTTTCTCCGTAGTTTATGAAATGCTGTGAAGATGTGGCGGCTGTTGGTTCTAGCTGCCGTGGTTCGTTACGGTAAGTGTCATTTCTGCAATTAAAAATTATATCCATTGTAAAGTTACAAGATAAAGGTGTACTTTGTTTCAGTGAAACTTAGAAATCAAATTGTGAGATATGTATAACTGCAGGCCTTTAGAAGGGTGCACTTGTGGTAACGTACAAGTACGCAATTATCCGGTTCATGCAAAACGCCATCTATGAGTTTGTTCTGTTTTTCGCTGTATGCAAACGTTCACCTTTTCATTCTTTTGGATAAGAAAAGAATTGTCAAATGTTACCGTCACATTTCCAAACCGGGGCCCGACCGTGCAGCTTTTCGCAACGAAAGAGATAATGTAAAAGACAACAAAACACACAGAAAGTAATAAAAAAAGATAGTCATTCGTTATTGCTCCTGACATTAGTCATTCTTTCTCTTTATTTCTATCTTTTGCGTAATAAACCTGTCCTCGGCAAGTGGGCGATAATAGGTACCACACGAATATGGGTACACCTACGTCAGGTCTACGTCACATTTCCAAACCGGGACCCGACAGGGCTGTTTGCGGAAACGAAAAATCAGAAATGTATACGTACAAATATACAGAAATGATGCCCACAACTATTCTCTTTACGTCTTGCGTAGTTTGGTGTCTATTATATCACAATATCATACTTTTCATTCCCGAAAGCTGCCCAGTCGGACCCCGGTTGGAAATGTGACGTAGGCCTTAGCTATATATATAGCCTGCACGTTTCAGTCACGAAATGAGTTATTATGTCATACCCGGGCTTGATAGGGTTCGATACGGGTATTCCGGACCACCCGTCGGTCGTGGGGTGATCCGACTTTGGGTGATACGAAATTCACCTGTATGTATCTCAGATATATAACTGTATACTGTACAAGTAGTGAAGGGTATATCTTTTTTATTTCCAGGCTCGCCAGGTCTCATAGATCCAATCGCAGGTAAGAATGTCATATCTTTACATTCCTTTTTAATGATAATTGCAACTTTCTGTAAGGCTTTCTGTGACTTGATTATGTGGATGACATCCGTTTGAGCAAAAGTTTAGTCCATTTCCGACAAAAGTTTGCGACCACACATTAATCGTACAAAAAAAGCAGCAAAATGTGAAAATATATGTCGTATATTGTGAGGAAAACATCATACAGTGCCTCTTTTCTTATCGCAAAACGTGCTGATTTTGTTATAAACATACTCCGAAAAGAAGAGAAGCAAAGTGTTTATGGTTTGGTATACCATTATTTGGGGGCTAAATCGCTGGGACACCGTTCTTTAGGAAAGAAATAGCCAAGTACAACCCTTAAATGCCTGCATATGCAAAGCAGTTCCGTCACCATGGTAACAATACCAAATCACAGTCCGTGCTTTCACATCACGTGGACCGCTAACCCCAAGGTGTTGAAATGTAACAAAACATGCCAAACACCAGTTACTCAAGCAACTGCATGGATACCATTTTCGAAAGGGTCAGACGTTTTAGGTAGCACCCACCACCTTTCGTCAGTGACACAGTGATATTTGGCGTATCTTACAACCTGAAAGTCTAACCTTCATCGACGTAACTACAACACAGGTGAATCTTTTGAAGGTAGCTTTGCGTTCAGGCATTACGCGACACGGCAGAAGTTCCAGTACCGCAAATCTTTCAGTTTAAATCAAGCCAGACCAAACTCTTTGAATGAGGAAAGAAACACGTCGGTCCAGTTATATGTCTTTGTCGCATAATGTTACTTATACAGAGTTAAGTGCCTTGACCTTACAGACTCACATATTTCGTTAAGTTGTTTTTCTTACCACTGTACCAGTATTGTCTTACAAGTATGCATATTTCAAAGTAGAACTAGGAGCACTAATAGCTATTTGAATGGAAACCGTACCTGTAGTATCAATATTACTTTTAGTATGTTATGGTAGACAGACAATACTTAAGAAAGCTCTCTGTGAGATACATGTTACTTCGCGTATAGGATAGCTTCCAACACGTGATAAATCTTCGGTTAGACCACGGCAAGTAAATTTTATGAGTGACGTCCGCGCCCGCATGGATTTTCCCTAGATTCCAAAAAACTCGCACACTAGTTGAGGTACTAAATATGCAAATAGGAAGAATGTATATTGTTCAGTATATATGTTTTAGTCATTTGTCCAACCTTCACGACCAAATAGTTTTCATAATAAAGTCATTTCTTTTAGCAAAACTTTTTCCCCCACGCTCGAATCAGTTTAGGATTCCCTACTTCCCATACTTTGTCATCCCTATAATCAAACAACATGACCTTACGAGAATATATTCTTATGTATACCATGTTGTATTTTATATGTTGTATATTATGTGCATGTATTATTTCAGGTTCATCAGATATCATAGGATCAGGTACGTAAATATGTTTCACATCCCTGACATTAGCAAGAACTTTTCCTAAGTACAATGTAAAAGTTCACGACGAAGGAGTTATACACGGGTTAAGTACTTTTCATGCGATCCATTTATAGAAAGATTTTTTTTCATTCGTGAATAATCTTATCTCTCAGTGGTCAATCCGTGTAAGTTGTATGTTTGTTTGTTTGTTTATTTTTGTTGTGTAGGTGGTGGCAGCTGCCCGTCGGATTATTGTTCAAATGGCGGTCTGTGTGTGGCCGGAGTGGACGGCGGACCGGACACGTGTGACTGTCCGTTCGGCTATTCTGGACAGTACTGTGAAACACGGGGTAGGTAGATCACCCAGGCCGCAGTTAGGCTAAGGTCACATTTCCAAATGCGAAAATCCGGGCTGTTTGCGGAAACGAGAAATAGAAATTTATACGTGAAAACATACACAACTAATGTTCACGGCTGTTCTCTTTCCGTCTTGTGTAGTTTGGTGTCTTTTATATCATACTTTTCGTTCCCGAAAGCTGCCTGACAGGGCCCCGGTTTGGAAATGTGACGTTGGCCTAAGGCCATTCTCAACAAATCTAAAGCAATGGAGACTGATGTCTTGCGTCGGTCTGGGTGGCAGCCTGAAACTTCAACAGGTTAAGTTCTGAGGGAGAACCACACACGTTTTCAGAGAGACATTTTGTGCACGTTTGATTGCCACCTGACTGTTGCGTCCACCATAAGTAACATAAAAATGAAGCCGTGACCATGATAGATTCGGGACTATTGTAGTCTAGAGACTCAGTCGGTGGCTGGGTTAGCACACGCGTTTCGAGTCGACTCATTTATGAAATGTTTGATACTGGTTGTTCCCTAGCCTGACTAAATCTCACTTATAGCAGCCCGCCCAACATCTGCCGGCCTCCTATTGGGGAGGGGCCAGTTACACCCCCGAACAGCAGAGTTTGTGTTACACATTTTCACATTTTTCATACACAATTGTATCCTTTATTCCGTTTTCATGACAGAGTGCACGACACTGTTCATCACCACGTGGGACCAGAGCGTCCCGGTGTCAGGCGACCACAACGTCCTCGGCCTCTACACGCTCGAGCCGTTCCAGAGCGACGGGCGCGACGTCTACAAGTATTACGGCTATGACGCCTGGCTTTTCTACCTGGCAAGCGATGGCGTGTGGCTGGTTGGAGAGACCATAGGCTCCTGGCCTGCCTTCATGGTAGCGGAATGGGCGCACGAATATCCTGACCAGACATACGGTCCGTTCTACCTCTGGGCTGACGGTACTTGGAACGAGGAACCGACCCTTGAGATACGCTGCAGCGTCGGTAAGTTTTGTTGTTGTTGTCTACTGCAGGAAGACGGGTCACCTCCTGGCTGAGTACTAGTATAACGGTAGTTAAGCCCCCTTTACACGAGAGCACGAATGAGCCGGAATGCCGTCCGAATGATTTTTTTCTATTCGTGGCAATTCCTCGCAATTCGTACTGTATTCTAAACATTCTTACTGCATTCGAGATATTCGTCCCCGTTCTTTTGGCTGGCTCGAAAGTTTTTGACATGTTAAAAACTGTCGAGGTGCATTCGAAGTGGAGAAATATCGAATAGCATTCGTAGTGGATTCTAACTATTCTGACTGCAGTCTGACCGCATTATACGGCATTCTAACATTATTCGAAACATTCTTATCTCATTCGATGGAGAACCGAAACGGCAATTGCAAGCCACCTCGAATCCTGCCGGAATGTGGCCGAAAGAATATTTCGAATGCCGTAAGAATGTCTAGAATGCACTACGAATTCACAGGAATAGACTAGAATTTTCATTCTGACGGCATTCCGGCTCATTCCTTCTCGTGTGAAGGGGATTTAAGGCCCATTTGGAATTCCCACCCGAATGGCCCCGAATGTGACACGAAGTTTGCAAATACTTCATTCCGGCTGGTTCGGCTTGATTCCTGCTAATTCGATTTCCGTGTGAAGGCCCCATTAGGGTTGTTATACTGTATCTCACGATCACGTCAATTGCTGCATTTGTATGTAGTTTGGCATGTCGTTTTCCCGCCGTACGTTAACTTCTTTTTTTTTTATATCGTAGCTGTTTATACATGTATACGTGATTATTTTTTTTATAAATCATCCGATCTTCATGGAATTGTGGAACAGTTCATCGATGTCGTTAGGCTTCTGTGGGTCAGCTTTTGTGGTATCTACCTTTCGCCAGTGACATTGTCACTGTTTCTAATTTACATGAAGATGTTGTTGTTGTTCACGGTTGTTTTTTTGTATTTTGAAACGGCTTTGATAAATCTGTCGGTTCATGGTCCCATGTAGACCCGCCATGCGAGTCGTCCCCGTGCCAAAATGGCGGTGTGTGCATCACGCACGCCCGGTACTGGAACAGCAACCCCTACTACAGCTGCGACTGTCTGCCCGGGTTCTACGGGTACAACTGTGAGAACAGTAAGTACTTCTTGTAATTAGCCAGCGAAAAGGTATGTCACCCCGTAAGGGGCGGTGTAACCCCGTCGTGTGTAAACATGTGCGAACATGTGTGATCACGTCGACCGATGATGATGATGATGATGATGATGGAGTACTTCTTATCATTATCATTGTAAGTGCCAAACCTCATTTGGTTGAGGACTTAGGCACTGGGGTGAGGGGACTTTCATCTTGGTGCAGTTGCAGGTGCAGATGGTTGGTGGCTTTGACTCCTATTTGACTCCTGTCCGTCACTCTGCTATGTGGCGGCGAGTGCCCGTAGCTTTCAAACTCATGTAGTAGTAGAAAAGAATGGACGAATTTGCCTGTTCTAACCGATTTTGATATGTAGTTGGCGCCATTTTTCTAACGCCCGAGTGTTTTCCCTTGAGAAAATTCAAAACGAGGCTGAGATGGTCACTGGCCCATAAGTCACGTGGTCATTTATAATGTGGTCACTTAAAACCTGACGAAGCTGCTACAGTGCGGAGAGTAGACAATTCAGAAAAAAAATGTCTTGATGTATCGGAGTTAAGCTGTTTACGATTGATATCGCAAATTTCTTTTAGCATTGAACAAATGAGCAAGAAAAGTACTATCATCTATAATGTTGAATAATATCATGGTTCAGTTCAGTTCAATATCATGGTAACGTAGGGCAAATGTATATTTCAACTCCATACATATTTTTATTGTTAGATACTGACGAATGCGCGTCCAATCCGTGCTCCAATGGCGCCACGTGTGTGGATGGAGACAACGCCTACACCTGCGACTGTATCTTTGGGTCCATCGGGACTCACTGCGAGCGAGGTGAGAACTGCAGGCAGTTCATTAAGTTGCAAATGTCTAAGTCTGAATCGCATTACCAGTAAACAACCACATTTCTTGACACTGATGTGTCTTTACACCCAGTACTTAAAAATATTGAGAAGTATGTCTTCTTAATGTTGATTGTTTTTAAAGAATTTTGTGACAATTTGGTGAATATTTGTACCGTCCTCTTTCACCCAGTGTTGCCCTTCTTCCGAGAAAAGTTCCTAGTATACGAGGCAGATCCAACTGCGGTAAGACACATGGAGCTTTATACAACTAGACCTTCATGAAATGGAATGATAAGTAGTGCTATTAGCGCTTGTGATCTTTGACAATTTAAAAGTTTCGTTAACCATATGGTAGTGATGCCAACCACTGTGTTTATGCAACAAAGAGTTAACATACATTCTCATAATCCCACCAGGTGTCATTATACCGCCACCTCAAAAATGTTGTTATAGAGGCCTTCTCAAGATTGTATTCAACACCTAAATATCTGAATTGTATTTCATTTAAGATATTTAACATTCAGTGTTCAAGACAATCTTGGGAAGAGCTCTATACTAACGTTTTTTGAGTTGGCGGTATAATGACACCTGGTGGAATTATGAGAATGTATGTTATGTACATTTGACCTGACCTGACATGTTTTCTCTGTGTTTTGTTAGGCTCCCGTTGAGTGTTACGTCTGTGACTCGGCCAGTGACGACCACTGTGACGTAGCCCAATACACGCTGCCGGAGGAATTTCATAACACTACCAACACAACACAGGGTTGCGGCAGCGGGGCATGCTGGGTAAGCGACACGCAGACGACAGATTATAGATTGTGCGAATGTGACAATAGACAAGATCCTAAATATGGTGAAAGAAAGCGGGAAGGGTACACGCTTTGTGCATGGCATTTCAGAACACATTGTGCTTTATAATGGCAGTTATTTAAAAAACTTTGTCTCTCAGTTCTAATATAAGTTATGATATACCTAGTGTTCTCTTATGATTTGATAACGCTAGATCGTCCGGACGGCGGTCAACGGCCAGTTGGTCTCCTACCAACGTTCCTGTGCCTACAACAACATGGAATGTGACGACATCCTCAAATTGGAGAACTGTCAGGAAGACGGAGAGACCAAGGTGACGAACTAGTCTTGAAATTTAGTTACCAACCACCGGGAATAAGAGGCCGAAAAGGAGAGTCGCACGAACAGATTGTAGTGGTCGATTACATGGGCTCCGCCTCTGAGGTGTCGCCAAAAATATTTCACCTACTTGTACATGTTGGGTCGCGGGCTTGATGTAATCCAAAACCGTGTCATTTAAAAGTTGTGAAATAGCTTATTGTTCAACCAAGTTCGATGAAACCGAGATACGGGACCATAAAGTGATATGAACCCCGACTTTACATGTTTGTTTGTTTATCAAGGAATCTCCATGAGTGTTGAACTACAACAAATATGCTCGTCCTGTTGGAGTCCTCTTCCATACAATGCTATATACTATTTGCGAAACGTTGTCACACTAAGTCCTATCATCTACTAGTTATAATACAATAATTTACACGTTTAATATCAATCAGTAACATCATTTAACAACATTACATCGTGAAGCGTTAACCTGAATTAAAATACACTTAACTTGCAGGTTTGCTACAGGTGTTGTACCGCTGACCGCTGCAACACTGCCCAGCTGACCGGTAACGCCGTGTTCGTGCTGCCGGACTCCGGATCCGGCTCCGGCGGCGCTGCTTACATCGGCCCGCCGTCACTGCTGCTGCTGCTGGCCGCTGTCCTGTTCCTCATCGTCAACGGATAGGCCGGGACGGCAACCCAGGTCATGGACCAGGACCCCAAATTTCACATATGGGTACCCTCTGGGGTGGCAAATTCTCCTTGTGATTTTTGGCGTTTAATAGTGTGCGTCCGTTTGTCAAGAATTTCCAAAATTGTACAGGCATGTCTGGATTTTTTCCGCGCGTGCGTAATAGAATCATGAGTATTCCCTGAGGAATTTCTTTGAAGCAGTCTTTAATATAGTAGAAGGCCTGTGGTATACCAATTATATTTTGATGTGATAGCCATTCTGGTCATGATGGTAGCTTTATATCGGGTATCAAACTTATTACCATCTAAATGATACAGAAATTTCGCGTCTTAAACAAGGGGGAGGGGAAAAAATCAAACTTCAATATTTTTCAATGAACATTTACTGGCTGATAGAACCTGCTAAGAGGATCACGTACAGAAATATCAATCGATTTTCGATATCATGAACATAGGAATTTGTTGTCTGGGCTGCTCTGGTGGGCGTCGGGACTCTATCTTCGTATACATAGTCGGGAACAACTGAATCTAGTTGATACCTTACATATTGTAGCTAAGTCTAATTTTTGTTGTGACTTGTGTTTGAATAATGAGATGTTCGTAGCTGACGTCATGACGCACATTAAGCGTGAACGTCATTTTTTTGTGTGGATTGCTCAATACATGTTAATCTTTTAGCAGCTGTACACATGTGTGTGACCACTATCTAAACAGAAAACTTGTCATTTTCGGAACTGGAATTACGACATACTTATCTTTTTGAAGTAATCCGCTTATATTATGACTGTTTGGAAGTTAAAAAAGCTTAAGCTGTTCGTTTGAATATTGTTGTGACGTACCCATAACCTGTGTCCGTGGTGGAAAATCACCAAAAAATAGTGTACACGTTTGCACATAGAAGTAATATCTTTTTTCTTTTAGGATAATTGCAAGAAAATATGATATTCTTTCTCATTTTTACCATCATTTTGCTAATATTGCTGTGTGAAAAAATGCATGAAATGTGGTTTTGTGTCTTATTCTAAAGATAAGACTAAAATAAATGTGTGTTTTGTGACTTTTATCTCGCTTCTTACGATCGATGTCAGATGTGTTCATAAAATCTATTTCTTATCATAAGTCTGATTTTGTTTGCAGATATATCAACTCTTATCTACAGAGTCATGGCATCTCTTGAGCATCACTTACTTAAACGTGACCTGAATCTTATACCCATGGTTAATAATAGAAGTTTATTTGCAAGTTCATATTCGAGGGCTAATTGCAAGTACATGGTGTAAACATAGGAGATATACAGGTGACATTCATGCCTCGACGGGCTAGGTACAGGTCACTGATGGTATGACGTATAGGCTAGGTAAGCAGAAACTACGAATAGAATTTAACTATTTGAAGGTACTAAGCTAACAGGATGGTCAACATCTTCTCGCTTCTTTTTACAAGCGTGTATATATATATAGCAACATAAAGCACAATATGCTGAATACAGTATATCAGCAGCTACATCCACCCTTCCCTATGTTACAGACACGTGCTGCGGTAGCTACCTTGAAAGCCGCGCGCATTTAACAAAACTGCCCCCGTTCCTGAGGCGTCGCCAAGAAGTCATCCGGCGGCCGGTGCCTCAAGCGACTCTCCAAACAGAGGTTAGGCTCCTGCTGTTTTTTTAACGTTTTTAGTCGTTTTTATCGGGCTTTCTACTTTGCATTTTATCTTGCTGTGTCAAAAACAAAAATACAAAACAGAAAGCCCGATAGAAACGACTAAAAAACGTTAAAAAAACAGCCGGAGCCTAGCCTCTGCTTGGAAAGTACCTCAAGCCACAATTTCTGCCCCTGGCAAATATAAGTTTTACTTGCCTCGAAACTGGTTGAGAGGTATCAGTATACTTAAGAGATCTACAGAAGTTTGTCACACACGTGGAGTGTGGTATCAAATTTCCAAGTAAAAGTCGGAGTGACCGGATAAGCTATAAATATCTAATCTCCAAGCAGATTTACCGGTGGCATATTTAAAACAGTCTCAACAGCAGTGCCCTTTGATATTCTCTTATTCCACCGGTAATTCTGCTTTAAGAGATTTTTAGGGTCTTGTATTCCGTCTTTGATCTTGCCGCGATGACCTGCAGGGCGTGGGTGTGAGGTCAACGTACCAGAGAACATGATTACATTACATAGGTAGCGCCCAGGCGCCGGAACTGGTAGCTGAGTGCTGTTTACCAGTATACAAATATTCCACAGATGGCTCTCTCCCAGCGACTCAGTGAATAGAATAGGTCTATAAGGCATCTGAATAGCCGACCATCTCAAGATCATGTAACACCAACCGACAGAAGCCAGCAAACGAATAGTTCGAGAAGAAGGTTCAAGGTATATGGCACACTGGGTCGTTATGCTGTCTAAAGCTATCATTTCACGTACGGCGGGTTGTGCCCTTAGCCATACCTAACTGCATGCTGTTTGTGGACGGGACTTGTGGATACAGATGGTGGACAGTGACGATCCTTGGCAGGACTGCGGGTATAACTCCGCCACCACTGGGTAGGAAACACCAGGACAACCTTCAACGTCTTCAGGACAACCTACAAACTCTGCTGGACAACCGGCAACCTCCGTGGCTGTGGGATAATCTCCAAGCAAATCCTATGGTAGCATAAGATAGTATCAAAAGCTGACACAGTAGTGAAGCCGGCTTATGAGTGAGTTTCGCTACCCGTTTGACTGACTTTGGCCGGCTATACTACTTGGCCAGCTTTGATGCTATTTTATGGCACAGTAGGTCTGCTTGGAGACTACCTGTGGGAGATAATCTACATGTACAACCACATCTTCTTATCAACTGACCTTCCTGACAGAATGAACTGTCATTACAATAAAGATGTTTTTATTAAATGACCAGCACTTTCAGACTTATCCATATTATTCAATAGACAATAAAAAAAATTCTGATAAGCAGTATTTAGCACATTCTCCAGTAATACCTAAGACGTAAGGTCATGTTGATTTGATCATATGAATGACATCCGCACGCGCATGAATTTTCGGCCCTTTCCAAAGAACAAAGTTTTGAACCATACTGTAAATCCTAAAAAGCAGCTAGCTTCAAAATGAGCCGTAGATTTCTTTTAAAAATCGGAAAACGCATTCTAACGTCATAGAATGTCACTGTCAACAGAGAAGTAAGATTCAAAGAATGAAAATGAAAAAAAAATTATTGTTTGCCATACCATATTCTGTGTGTTATGCCATTGTTCAACCTTCCTGCCCACTTACATCTAGATTCCATAATGAAGGCAACTTTTTTGTGGCAAAATCATTTTTATTCGCAGGCTCGCATTATTTTTTGGGTTTCCCAGGGGGTGTCATCCATATAATCAAATCAACATGGCCTATGTTTGATCTCTTTATTTTAGGCAGCGTCAGCAGATGGAACCACTCTGTACCATGCATTGATATCTTCCAGTAGAACGTAGTATTTAGACAGCGATAATCACTTGCCGGTATTACGTCTGACGTCCGACGTGCATTTTGCACAGTAGGGGCATCTTCTCTGGGTAGTTTTAAAGAACGCTTGCAGATAGATGTGCAAAAGTTAGGTGTGACGGGTCGCTCGGTGTAATATAACCAGCTGCTGCCGCGCCGCTTGCCTGCGAAGCTGGTGTGTTACGCTGAACGGCGGTTATACCGGCTATAAAGATACAGATACAGATTTGGGAGGTTATCGTTACCCCAGGGGTTCTGTTTTGTCTGTAATAGTGTATCACCTAATTATCTGTTTGATTGACGTATGAATTTTCGGGTATGTAAGTAGTTTTGATATTGAAGACATATCTAGATTCCATAATGAAGGCAACTTTTTTGTGGCAAAATCATTTTTATTCGCAGGCTCGCATTATTTTTTGGGTTTCCCAGGGGGTGTCATCCATATAATCAAATCAACATGGCCTATGTTTGATCTCTTTATTTTAGGCAGCGTCAGCAGATGGAACCACTACTGTACCATGCAGTGATATCTTCCAGTAGAACGTATTTAGACAGCGATAATCACTTGCCGGTATTACGTCTGACATACGGATACTCAACAGATGGTTCCTTCTCACCGATTGGACATAAATATCCGCACACCGAACTGTAGCTCGCAGTCTGTGATATCTGTATCAGATATATCACTCGGCCCGGGGATTTGCGTTCGAAAAACGGCAGAGATGTCAGGTACTGTAACTTACATTTGTTAGAATTGCTTTTATGCATTTTGTGCGCCATCGAATTTGTCAATGGCGTTAACACTGTTTGGTTATGATTGTTTTTATGACAACAGCGCTGAACATGCTTCTGTACAATTGTAACGATAAGGCGAGTTCTTTCGGCAACTTTTTGAAAATAACTAGAAATGATGAAAGAGCAAGCAACTATTCAATACCGATATATTGGGGGAGGGGGTACAGGAAGCTGAAGCGTTGTACGTAGCCTTTAACTTGTATAGATTCGATGAAATTAAAAAAAGTGACACGAAACACAACAAAGACAGTTGAAAATTTGTCTTATCGACGAGGTAGATGATTGCTTAATCATTTTTTAGATTTAGGTGAGGAAAGATGTGTATCATTGAAGAGATATCCTTACATAATATTCCTGTACTCGTTTCTGTGTCCCACAGGAATGGGTGTGTACGTGTTGATGATTGTGGCGATGTGCGCCACCTGGCGAGCAGCAGAGGGAGCTACATCCTTCGCACCTCTGCTTAGTGAGACAACCATGTAGGTACAGCTAGCTCTTCGGGTACAACTGTAGACTTACAAGATGGAAATTTGTCAAAAGAAAGGGACAAAAAATGCAGTTTTTCCAACCGGCGCACGCAGGGAAACAGAAACAAGATGGCTCCTGTATGACGTCAATTGCAATTATGGCAGCGCCCACGGACGTCTGCAAAAACGATATCATTTTGATACATGTCAGCAATGGCGTTATACCGTTAATGTCAGGGTTGAGACTTTGATCTGGTAGAATCTGTGATTCTGCCGGTAGAGATCCCGATCGGAGCTTCTGTCTTCAGGAACTCCAACAGGATCATCTGTAGACCGGCATAATCACCAATTCTACTATAATTGTGATTTACCTCTTACTTATTCTTCAAGCAGAGGTTCGGTTCCGGCTGTTATGACGTATTCTAGATGTTTTGATCAGTCTTCTACTTTGGCAGGAAGACATTAAAAAAAGCACAAAACAGAAAGCCCGATAAAAACGTATAAAACACGTCAAAAACAGGCGGAGCAGAACCTCTGCTTGGAGAGTTCATCTAACTGACATCCCCTGTAGGTACGGTACCCGCCCCGTCACCACCGAGTACTGTGAGTGGGAGGGGAAGAAGATGATGATCAGCAGTAGCTGGAAGACCACGGACTGTGTGACGTGTACGTGTGGTATGAACGGACTGCACTGTACTAGGTGAGCTTGGATAAGATGAACGGCAAACACGTACCGACGTGCATTTTGCACAGTAGGGGCAATTTCTCTGGGTAGTTTTAAAGAACGCTTGCAGATAGATGTGCAAAAGTTAGGTGTGACGGGTCGCTCGGTGTAATATAACCAGCTGCTGCCGCGCCGCTTGCCTGCGAAGCTGGTGTGTTACGCTGAACGGCGGTTATACCGGCTATAAAGATACAGATACAGATTTGGGAGGTTATCGTTACCCCAGGGGTTCTGTTTTGTCTGTAATAGTGTATCACCTAATTATCTGTTTGATTGACGTATGAATTTTCGGGTATGTAAGTAGTTTTGACATTGAGGTCCCGAAGAAACATGGCGATTTTGGGCCCCCTAGCAGCATTTTCAGGTACAGCAGCATTACAGGCGAACACACCTTTCCTGAAAGTAGTGTGGTATAATCTATGGACAGCCGGTCAGCTTTCCCTGACGAATGACAATGGCGAGTGCGCATATTCAAGTCCGTATAAAAAAAAAATTCGGCCGCAAAAGTTTTCGGTTCGATAAGCCGCGGCCTGTACCGCAAAATTCAAAGTTTGCAAGTTTTACCTAAAGCAAACGAATGTTAGTACGCAACTCATGCGGACTTGAATATTCATATACGCAGTTGTGTGACCGGTTCATCTCCAAGCAAAGCCTACAATATCATAAGATAGTACAGTATCAAAAGCTGGCAAAGGAGCTCAGCCGGTCTAGGGCTATGGCTTTTACCTAAATGCAGATGGCTAGGACACGTTCCCGAGATAGCTTTCCAATACAGACCAAAGGGAAAGCACCCCCTAGGCAGACCCAGCCCAAGATGGAAGGACAGCATACAGTAGATACTGACAAAGTACAGACTGGGCAGACTGTAGATCGGAGGGGGAGGGGGGGGATCGAGAAGAGTGGAAGAGACGATGTTCTCAACTGACAGGTCCTAATGCCTACCTGGGGAAAACGTAAGACGTAAGATGTAAGGGCAATGGCTATGAAATAAGAAATTCAGAAAACCTCACCATGAATAGTTCACTGTGACATGGGATCTTCGCTTTTTTTTGGACACCTTTTCTCCTTCCCCAGCGCCGGAGCGTACGCGGTCCCGTCCCACTGTATGCTGCTGATTGACGAGGCCTGCCAGACGCTTGTCGTGAGCGCCGAGGATCCGTACTCCACCTGCGACTTCGGGAACGGCGCCATTACCGGGTAACTACGTCAGGACTGCCCGCAACCTCTAGTCTAGGAGTGGACAACCTACAACCTAGCTACAACCAACTGTGATCCACAACTCTGATGCTACATCCATGATATGGAATGACATGAATAAAACTAAGAAAAAGCAGATGCGACTTCTTTTATTTTCTACGGTTCATTAGCCTTGATTAGGCTATCGAAATTTCTCAGAACAGAGAAAAATAGGGCCGAACATATGCTTGTGCTTTATAGTACAGTACAAGGTTGTATGCATGGCGAATCACCTCAAAGTATATAGAACTTCTGAAGACACAACTTAAAGTATTCTGTTGTGCGCAAAAGTTATCCTGGGTGCCACCCTATCTAAATTTAATTCCAATGCTATTACAACCCGGGCCTGACCGGGATGTTTACGGAAACGATAAAAAGTAGTGTTTTTCACGGAAAACACAGGATATTCTTACGTTCAGAGCGACCCCTATAACACAAAATGGTACCTTCCAGTAGATCGTATTTAGACAGCGATAAGCACTAAGCGGAATACTCAACAGATGGTTCCTTCTCAGCGACTGGACATATATATCATCTCACCATACTGTAGCTCGCAGTCTGTGCTATCCATATCTGTTACTAGTATATCACTCGGCCCTGGGAGTTACAAGAGGCAGATATGTCAGGTACTGTAACTCACATTTATCAAAACTTGCTATGATTGTTTTTATGACAACAGTGCTGGACACGCTACTGTAGAATTGTAGTTAAGCGATAGTCTGAGGTCTTTTGGCAACTTTTTACAAATATCGAAATTATGGAAGAGCAAGCAACCACTCAATACGTTCGCAAACATATACGTAGTACAAAAATGTATATTGGGGAGGAGGTACAGGTTAAGCTATTTTAATAAGCGTTGTACATACGAGGGGTGATCAATAAGTCCTCGGCCTTGTATAGATTCAATGAAATTGAAAAAAAATAATGACAAGAAAAAATTGTAACATTCAAGAGATGTCCTGACGTGATATCCCTGTGCTTGTTTCTGTGTCCCACAGGAATGGGCGTGTTCGTGTTGATGATTGTGGCGATGTGCGCCACCTGGCGAGCAGCAGTGGGAGCTGCATTCCACGCACCCCTACACAGTGAGACAACCATGTAGGTACAGTTGTTTACTTACAAAATGGAAATTTAAAAACAAGGGACAAAAAAATGCAGTTCCTTCAACCGGCGTTACGCAGGCGAAACAAGATGGCGCCTGTAAGACGTCAAATGCAATCATGGCAGCGCCCACGGACACCAGTGATAACAATATCATTTTGATATATTTGTCAGCAAGGTTGTTATAACGTTCTTGATGTCATGGCAGAAACCTCGATCTGTTAGAATCGGCGATCCTGTCGGTAGAGATCCTGATCGGAGTTTCTGCCAGCAGAATCGCCAATTGCACCGAAATCTCGAGTCTCTGTCTTCAGAAACTCCGATCGGGATTATATACCGGCATATAACATAATCGCCGATTCTACCATATTTGTAATTTACCTCTAACTTACTCTCCAAGCAGAGGTTCAGTTCTGGCTGGTCTTGACGTGTTTTCAGACTTTTTTTATCGACTTCAAATAGAAAGCCCGATTAAAACGTTTACAAACTTGTAAAAGAACATCCACAGCCGAACCTCTGCTTGGAGAATACATGTAACCAAGCTTTATAAGCTTAGTTGCTTTTTTATTCCTTTTCACCATTAGACTACTTAAAATTACACGAGCGCTCTTGTAATTTTTTCGACTACTACTATATCTGCGCGATTCGACCTCTGCTTGGAGAGTACCATTAGACCACGTGTGGTCATTTGTGCATTTAGCCTACGGGCATGAACATGCAATAAAAATTATAATTACTACAGGTCTTTGATCTAACTGACCATAAAAGATGTTTAACCAAGGACGTTATCCCCTGTAGGTACGGTTGGCGCCCCGTCACCACCCAGTACTGTGAGTGGCAGGGGAAGAAGATGATGGTCGAGAGCAGCTGGAAGACCACGAGCTGTGAGACGTGTTCGTGTGAAGAAAACGGTCTGTACTGTTACGGGTAAGTTTGAATAGATAAACGATTAAGAGTGGTGAGTTTGGATAGATGAATAACAAAAATTGGCTGTGTTAGTGTACATGCACGTATAACCCAAATCTGTTTCATAGAGGATGTGAGTAGGTATTGAGGTCCCGAAGAAACAAGGCGATTTGGGGCCATCTAGCAGTATTTTCAGGTACTGCAGCATTAAAGGCAGATACCCCTTCCTGAAAGTAATCTCTCATTGGCTGGGGATAATGACCCCTCCTATGTGGCGACAACTCGCGGCACATACTCCGCAGCATTTCAAAATAAAGGGGCAGAACTTACCTATACTCTAATACATGTTTCAACTAAGAACTCTCCTGTCCAGCCTCGTTTTGGTGCATGGCATCGGAACATCCAAGATGGCCGCCGAATCTGGAAATGTCAGGTTACTGTGGCATGGGATTTTTGATTTGTTGTTCACAAACCTCTCCTCGCTCCCCAGCGGCGGAGTGTACGCGGTCCCGTCCCACTGTATGATGCTGATTGACGAGACTTGTCATGCGCATGTCGTGGACGCCGAACATCCGTACTCCGAGTGCGAATTCGGGAACGGCGCCATCACCGGGTAACCGTTGTCAGGGCAACCTGCAACCTCGTTAGGACAACCTACAACCTGGCCAGGACAGCCTATCTACAAGCACTTGATCTACTCTCCAAACAGAGGTTAGGCTCCGGCTGTTTTTAGGCGTTTTTATTACTTTCTATTTTGTACTGCAATCTTGATGTCTCCTAGCCTACTGAAGAAGTGGTGTCTCCTGACATCAAGATTTCAGTTCAAAACAGGGAGCCCGATAGAAACGCATAAAAAACGTCAAAAAACAGCCGGAGCCTAGCCTCTGGTTGGACAGCACACTTGAGCCAAGACTCTGATGCTGCATCCATAATGTTAATAAACTAAGAAAAGCAGATGCGACTTCTTTGGGTTTTTTTTTTCTTCTATTCAATAGGCTAAGAATAGAAATTTCTTCGATCAAAGAAAATATATGGCCAAACGCTTGTGTTCTGTAGTACAGCACAACTTTGGTGGCGAATCGGCTCACAGTAACTTATGAGGACAGTTGTGCTGAAAAGTTAGTCTGGGTGCCATCCTAGACTCTATCTAGTTTTAATGCTAATGTCACATTTCCACACCGGGGCCAGACCAGGATGTTAACGTTTGCGGAAACGATAAAAAAAGTGTTTTTCACGGAATAGACACAATATTCTTACGTTCAGTGAGTTTTGGTGTCGCTTATATTGTACTTTTCGTTAACGAAAGCTGCCCGGCCGGACGCAGGTTTGGAAATATGATCGTATAAATGCTATAATTAACATACTAGTCTATATGTCCAACATTCTTAATCCACCTTGTTCAAAGTCTCAAATAACAGTTTTGCGTTTCATTCTGTTTTTTTTCCCATTCCAAATAAAATCAGACAGGAAACCAATATACAAATGTAGTTACAAGTTGAAAGTTTTGTATAATTCTTATGTGCGCTATTAGTTGTACTTGTCTGTGTTTAACCAAGGAGGTTAAAGAAAGGAAACCTCCTTGGTTTAACCAACAAGGTTTGACGCCGAATCACCCTATACGAGGAACATTGCTTCAACAATTTGGCAAGTAAACCATAGCTTTCTTGTTGTACAATCACGTTAATGCAGTTTTGTTTGGGCAATGCCGCTCTGGCTTGTTTGTCAACGTGAAACAATCGTTTATCTTTTGTCGTTTGTTTGTTTCTCAATAAAGAGGATGCAAACTTAGACACCTTTCAATGTAGTCTTGCCTAACTATGTTACAATAGCTTCCATACGGGATACCCAAGCCAGCGTTTCTGTGAATTGGTTGTTTTCCAAACGAAACCGGTTCAAAGCCACGGCGTCCTCTGATACAATTAACCCAAGCAGCGTAACCTATTGTCTATCAACCACTCAAACAAAGGCCGACCGTCACTCCAACCAATCACCGTGCGTCTTTCACAGCTTCAAAGGGTGCCGACAAGGTGGAAAGCGAAGCCATGACATCAAACGATTCGTGATGACAAGCTCAAAATAAAAGACTGAGTGCCGGCTTTTTTACCAATCATCTCCAGCGATGCTTGGCTGTATATAAAAGACGATTTGCCAGAAGACAAGTCACTCTTGAGTTGTGCTTCTTGAAGACACACCAACGCACGACCCCACATACTTCGTTTGTCGCTGCGATCTTCTTACGAGTACCCTACAGGTAAGTTTTTACTTATCTTTTACTTTATGTTTTGAAGTTGTGTATCTCGGCAAACGTATATTAGATAGAGAAGATATATTTGTGTACTTGTGTGGGATGTTTGTAGTTATACTGAGAACAGGCTTTCAAGTTCTAACTTTCAAGCTCTTCCAGTGTCTACATTAAGTGTGAGCCCAGCAAATGTTAGCACATCTTGTGCGCTTTGTATCTAGCACTGTATGAACTTTTCTGCGTCCTAGACGACCTATTTTGTACCCCGGTTTGTACCGTGGTGAATTCTGGAAAAAGACCCTATAGACAGACCAACGTCTAGTTTCTAACAGCTCGGAGTGCATTAGCATTAGATTAGAAACACGCAAGTATCTCTGAAACCAATGTAAGAAATTTTGAATGTTTCATCAGTTGAAATTGCTACATTTTCTAACGAATTGTTGTTGACATGCTTTGTTACAGAACCATGGCTGCTACCGTTTCTACCCATGTGTACGGCGGACCGGTCCCGTCCTTCCCCACCCCGGCGTCCTGGACGGTGTACTCCCCGGCTTACGGTCCGCCCTCTCCCGACTGGACCCCGTCACACGCACCGATGGATGTCCGAACACGGTGAGTTCAACATAAACACTTGATCATGTTGTGCATATGTTAAGTGTCACCTCCACAGACTTCTGGAAATGTTGACTCTATGCATGGAAAGGGAGTTTTGCAGCATCCCAAGCGTAGAGAACCTTGGCCCAAATAATGATGACCTCCGCCGCTTTGGAAGTCTGAGAAAGGAGGCTATTCATTACATACAGTTCGTATGTTTATTATTGACAAGGAAGAATAGCGGTATAGCGAAGTAGAGGCCGCTAAACAAATTCAGCTGTCTGTCCTTTGCACCATACACGTCCCCACTATGGGACGCACATCAAGTGGGTCCCAAAGTGTGTGTAGGCCCACCAAGGTTTTTTAACCTCCTTGGGCCCACAAATCTAAATCATCTAGGCCAGTGCGTAAGAGTTCTGTCTGTCTGTCCTGTTATTCTATTTCAGCTGATTTGACAAATTGTTTTAGGGGTGAGCTATACTAATGTCATGCTGTATTTTTCCATCTCAGGTCTCCCGTGCCGACTGCCACAAGACTCGCCAGCCCTCCTCTGAAGGCGACTCCGGAAACCTCCCGCCGGTCCTCCGGGTTCAGCTTCGCCTCCATGCCGAGCGACATCGCCAGGGAGAACGAGAAGAAAACCCCGGCTGCGGACTTCCCCGCGTCCGTGGTCAGCACGGCGTCTCCCGGCGTGCCGTACAGCGTGGATGTCACCTTCAGCGCACCGTTCAACTGGTACTCCCCGGGGAAGGTGGTCGCGGCGCCCCGCAGCATGTACCGAGTCAGCCCGTACTCCAGACCTGCAGCACAGACAACTTCCGCTAGGTTCCCGTGCGACATCTGCGGCAAGGTGTTCGCGAGTCGCCACGCCCTCAGCGGCCACGTCGGCGGAGCTCACCGTCAAGACGGCGACGCCGGTGACCGACAACACGAGTGCAAAGAGTGCGGGAAGACCTTCAACAAGTCGTCCACCCTAGCGGCCCACCAGCGCGTCCACACCGGCGAGAGGCCGTACATCTGTCCGATCTGCAACCGCGGGTTCTCCCAGCGCTCGTCCCTGGTGCCGCACCTGCGGACGCACAGCGGGGAGAAGCCGTACAGGTGCACCTTCTGTCCCCGGGCCTTCGCCGACGCCTCCACCCTGGTCAAGCACGTCCGCACGCACACCAACGAGAAGCCCTACAAGTGTGAGGTCTGCGGGATCGGCTTCACCCAGTCCGGAAACCTGAAACGTCATCAGAGGGTGCATCATGCGAAAAAGGACGACGCGGAACAGTAGTGTGTGCTTTTGGAGGACTCATAGTGGACTTTTAGTGTCTGTCCTTTAGTAGACCGTAAGTTGTCGGAAAGATGGTGGCATGTGCATCGGTCGAATGATTTCGGGTATTTGTTGCAATGTATCAGTACAAATGTAAATGTTCACTTTAGGCTTGCTGGACTTGCCTTGAGTGATACAAGTGTCTTGGATGGCTGGATCCTATCCTCTTCAGGCTGATCGAGTTGGAAGCGTAACTTATTATGTTATTTGGGTCTTGTTTATAGGATATTAATAAAGTTTTTCGTTTGTTGCAAAATAGTTTGTTGTGTTGTGTTGTGTTACATTTTGAAGTATGTTATAAGAATGGGTGCGGATGTGAATGTAAAAGTTAAAAACATTAAAAAAGCGAAGAGGTCATACAAATAACCTTCTCATTAATCTTCATTGTAAGATAACTTGATAAAATTCGAAAATTACTTCTGGACGTTTCGACAGAAATTTAGCGTCACTGTAATGAGCTGTGATTTTTAACCAGGATGTCTAACATTCATACATGTATCACCAATATAATTTAAATTCAAAGCGTGAACTTTATTTACATACATTTTAATGTATTGTGGTGTGTCTTTTTTGTACTAATGATCAGACCTATAGAGATGTCTGACTGAAATTTTTATATCTAGTGTCTTACAGCTTGTCCTCGCTCTGCAGTTGTGCAAAGTATGTATATCCCTCAGTCACCCGCCAGGCGGCGCACATCACCAGCATTTTTCCTAAAATATTCTTGGCAACAATTCTACGATTAAACTATAAGCCTGTGATTTTTGACAGGTATATCTTACCAAATTGGACCTGACGAGTACTTGGAAAATAATACAGTTCGTGACTGCAGTACAGTACTGTAAATAAGTTCGTTACCGCGAATTCAATAGCTCCATTTTCCCGCTGCCGCGAAATTAAATCCCCGCAGTGTTGATAAATAACGAACTTTTGTTTAGCGTCAGATCTAGAGCAGCTGCAACGTTTTACCGGTTCCATGTGAGAATAGCGTTCCGGAGAGTGTGTTTGATGACCTCTTGAAATTGACGTCCAATATACAAATATATGTGGGATGTATATACATAACGTTAAATGTATATATAGATATACATATATCAGCTGGTTCTTTCCCATATATACTCACTGAGATGTCTGGATGAATTGTTCTAACTTGCAGTGTTCTAACTATTATCCGACTAACCTCTCTCGCAACCGTCAGTCACAAATTTTAGGTATGACAGTTTCTTTCTTTGTCTCAGTTGAACGTATCCAAATGGTAGTGATGACAGCTATTGCCAGTATTGGGGAGAGTTATTGTGTGCTCCCCGTAATTTAAAAGGGATTCTGTATCCCCAAGTTTTAATTCCAGCTTTGCGACTGGTATCGTTTACCGGCTTCGATACGGCAATAGCTGCTGTGGACTACAGAATGGTGCAGAAAAAATATGAAGTTTCCCCGAATACTTAATTTCAACACTGTAAAACCTTGTTTACGGTCGTTTGTGTTTGTGCCACACAGGAATGGGTTCCTACGTATATGTGCTGATGGGTGTGGTAATCTGCGCCCTCCTTTGGGAGACCCATGGCCGAGAAGTGACAGGTCCCTTGATCAGCGAGACACAATGGTAGGTCCACTGTCGTCTACTTACACCCCCTTTAAGCTAGAGCCTGCCAATGTGCTGCGGTTTGACCAAATTGGAAAGATCGGTCAACGAATTCTATGGATAAAGAATGATTTTTTCCATGTTTTTGATATGTGATTTATTGTCTTTTAAATGCCACTTGTACACCCAGTATCATATTCCAGTTTTGAAATTAAGGGTCACACAAAATCCAATCTGGTCGCTGCACGGTCGCCCAGTAATGACCGTCTGTACACATTTTACTCATTTGCTCATTGATACCACCACAAAGAAGACAGCATATTTTTAAGTTCTTGAGAAAGCCCGAAAGTATTTTTAAACAAGTTGTCAGTTTGAAAATCAACATGTTAGAAACCAAAATTCAGTCAAGAATAGAAGCCATGTAGAAAAGCCGTTTTAGCTGTTTTAACATAAGTATATTTTTTTAGGTACGGTAGCCGCCCAGTTACCACTACTTACTGTCTGTGGGAGGGGCACAAGATGAGACCCGGCAGCAGCTGGTCAGAAGGAGAAGACTGTCTGGTGTGTTCTTGTGACTCCAGGGGTTTGTATTGTTCCAGGTAAGTTCTGATAAGCAAACTGACGAGGGCTTATTGCAAGGAATCGTTCACCGTCCTATAGCTGAGCTGAACTAATGACAACCACAACGGAGGCAGTATGTAGCGGTTATCTCACTGGACTACGCACGCGCGCATCTAGGACTTTACGCCAAAGTTCCATTGCGATTACACTGACGTGCGACTCATTTGCGTATGGTACTATGAGACCCAGATAAGCAGGTTATTGGGATTCGTAGTAGTGTTGCTACTCAATTAAAAACCAAAATGAAATTTAAATTTTATCAAAATGAAATTTGCAGTGATTAGAGGATGTTCACCTTTATAGTAACATAGGTCAGACATAGTGAAATATTTGTCAGAAGATGAAGATGAAACATTTTATTTCAAACCTTTATACGGTACAAAAGCGAGACTTATCAGACGTTGATGTTGCTTCCAGTCCCAGCCTCGACCAAGCCGTTCCAAGTTGCCAGCTGTTTGTGGACGAGTCCTGTCATTACGAGTTGGTCCAAAGTGCTAATCCCTGGTCGACCTGCCATACTTCCTCTGCTACCATCACTGGGTAGGAAATCCCAAAATACCGGCTTCGCCAGGACAACCTGCGTCAGCTGAACCAACGAACCGTGATTCTGTCTATCAAAAGGAATGACATAATAAAGTTGAACAGGAAATATTACTGCGTAGATTCTTTTCTATGGGGTAAACAATTAGACATAGTAGAAGTGTACGTGTACGTATACCATGAAACGGTAGCGTCCAGTGTAAAGCCTGTATCACAATTCAATCGAGTGCCTGCCGATTATTTCAGATCGGTTGCGGCTCGCCAAATTTCAAAACCATCCGAGTGTCGACCGTATTTTTCCCTGAAAATCTGCCCTGTCACAAATTGGACGGGGCAAGGACGACGTCCATGCAACACTAATGTTTATATATCAACCATGAACCTGAATCTCTGGACTTTGAATCAGAGCGTCCATAATGAACAAACTTTGTTAAGCTCTGCATCTAGAACTTTGGTCCTTCTGTTCTATGTGTGGATCGCGTTTGGAACTTCTATGGTTCCGTACCGATAACCTCTTAAGGATATGACGTCAAACTCTAATTATAACGTACAGATATCGACATGCATATACAAATGTATGTATATATAACGTTATATACTGGTACCAGGTGGTCATTTCCCAAACACTTTCTGACTTAGTGCTTCTGGCATTTCTATCCTATAAAATTGAAGTATCCACATTCAACATATTCACAAAAGGCACAAATCCATACAAGGTATGGCGATTTCGTTCTTATGATTATACTACGTGTATCTGTATATAAACGCCGTAACTTACGTTGGAGTTTTACATATAATCTAATGTGATTTGGATTCTTTGGTACGTAACGCTATATGTATATAGTCTGTGTGACAATTTTTCGTTGCTTGAGACGCATTGTTTTGCACACAAAAAAGTAAAACGAAATTATAGTTTTTCGAATACCTATGTTTTAAACGTTAAACTTTGCAAGGGCCCAA
This sequence comes from Branchiostoma floridae, assembly GCF_000003815.2. Taxonomy (NCBI): domain Eukaryota; kingdom Metazoa; phylum Chordata; class Leptocardii; order Amphioxiformes; family Branchiostomatidae; genus Branchiostoma; species Branchiostoma floridae. The sequence continues at coordinate 8,887,650 of NC_049990.1, forward strand.
AACAACAACAGCACGAACATATGTTTCATTGGCTGTCTGTTTTCTGAATCGCAGGAATGAGTGCCTACGTGTTGCTCATTGCGGCGGCCTGTACCCTCTGGTGCGGGGCAGAAGGATATGCCGGTCTTGACCCTTTGTACAGCCAGACAACTTGGTATGTACCGGCGGTGAATTTCTCCAATGCATATTTCATTTGATCCTGTCTATAGAGTTTTTGAATGGGATATTTTGAGAAATTTGTATGAATTTTCGTTCGTTGGTCGGTAGCTGACCTGGGAAAGGTTTACGCATAGCCAAGTATTTGTTCTTTGCTATTTCTAGTGACATCACAGGAAGAGAGATCTTTTGGCAGAACAGAACACAAGATTTTCAGTTAATGACGCAGTAAATAAACCTAGCCTGTGTTGTCCACTCTCGCTGCCGAGGCTTATTGTTTGTTTTGTTTGAGCCTTTATTTATACTCCATTCGGCCGCCGGAGCCGCTTTTCGTGGAGGTCGAGTTCGGGCCTCCTCTCTGATCAGAGCTTGTCGCTATTCACCTCCAACTCGAGAGAACCATTTCCCTCCTCAGAGTCAGAATTCTAAGTCGCTATGGAAATCAGTCCAAGATGAACTCAAGATTCTATATCACCATTAAACCCAGACAATATGGTAAAGGATAATTCTCAGTCTCTCAATGGCTAGTTCATGTAAGCATATACAGTATGCATAAATCAGCAAAATCAATATGTTCCTATTTCTTCTACCTAATTCTGATACACCGGGTAAGAACAGTAAACCATGTGTTAGATATAATCAATCTCTGCTGTATACGTAGGTACGGTATCGGCACTCAGCGTCCGCGTCCCGTCACTTGGCAGTATTGTATGTGGGAGGGGCACAGGATGAGGGTCGGCAGCAGCTGGCAGGTCGGCTGTGTAGAATACAGCTGTAGGAATGATGGCTTTTACTATGTCAGGTAAGTGAAGAGGGAGTATGGTCATAAAAATGCAGTGTGTGTGTATGTGCGTGTGCGTGCGTGTGTCTGTGTGTGTGTGCGCGCGTGTGTGTGTATGTGCGTGTGTGTGTGTGTTTCTGTGTGTGCGTGTTTGTGTGTTTGTTTGTATATGTGTGTGTGTGTGTGCGCGCGCGCGTGTGTGTGTGCGTGTGTGTATGAATCATTAACTTAAAGGTATATCCCAATCCATATGGTGTCTTTCTTTTCTTGCATTTCTTGCATACTGCATCAGGAGCACTAGATTCTCTTGTAAGATATCCTGTAAAATATCGCACAGAAAGTAAATACTAGTAACTAATCAATTTATCTCCAAGCAGATCCTACGGTGCCATAAGATAGTATCAAAGCTGACCAAGGACTATAGACAGCCAAAGGGTGCTCCGGTCACGGCACATTTGACTCCCTTTGGCCGACCATACTCCTTGGCCAGTTCTGATAATATCTTATGGTACTGAATGATCTGCTTGGAGATTGTAATCAATCCGATCCGTCCTTGCAGCCTTACTGGCAGATCTCTTCAGAAGACCACTCCACGATATTGCATAAACTTTGTGGATGAAAACTGCAATCGTCATTCTGTGCAGTCGAGCAATCCATGGGCTACCTGCGACGGTGGTAGTACGACGACGGTCGTCCCTGGGTAGCAAACCACTTAACTTTGACATCAGGCAACCTGCAACCTGATCAGTCAGGACAACCAGCAACTGTTGCTAGTCCAGTTGGTTATCAACAAAATAAAACATAACCACGTGGAAGGTTTTGTTTGCACTTATAACTGTCATTCAGAAAAAAACAATAGCAAATGTGCTTAAAAACTTGTTCCCAAGTGAATGAGCATCCTCACCTCTAGTTGTCACCTCCTAGCCCATCAGGACAATTCAGCACCGTGACTAGGACTGTTACTATGCGTTTGACTATAAAGAGGACGCCTAACTCTAACCCTAATCCAAATTTTAACTAAAAACTAACCCTAATTCTGACGCTAACGACCCCTAACACCGTCGCCCTGTATATGGAGCCGAATTGTTCTAACCGGCGTGTTGATCGGCTAGGAGCCGAATCGTACAGGTGCGAAACCGTTTCTCCTGCAACCGTTAAGGTATACCATAACTGTTTGGCACTCATGGCTAGTATAGAAATACTGATACGGAGGGTAGTTATAATGTTATAGAGTATTTTGGCATCGATCATGATCACAGTAATACCCCCAAATTTTGATCATTTGTGTTGGTATGTTTATCAGTATGCATTGACCTCCCTAGAATAATTCGGCGTTGGCTTGTATACTAGTGATCTCCCATCATTGTCCTAAATCTTACATCATCGTCTTCAATCTTGGTTAAGTTACATATAAAAAAAAAAAAATTATATACATAAGACTGATAAGCAGCGAACCCTGGCGGTGATGGTGTGTATATACAGTACTGTTATTTCGAAGAGCTAAAAACTAGAAATCCACAAAAGGTGACCGTCTGTCTGACTTCCCGACAATATTTGTCTAAACCAACTGAGGAGGAACGACCGCCTAGCGAGCATCGCACCGCATGAAGGCCAATCCAAACTTCTCTTGGCACGCAGGTATATAGACACACTGCGGTGTTTGAGGGGTGGTTTTGCTTAACGGTCATTCCTGTCGGATTTTCTATCAGAATCAGCGGACAGTGCACGCAAGGTGAGCTAGTTCTTATAAATTTTGTACTTTATACGTAAGTCGGCCTGCATTTTACAGAAATCTGTGACGAGACAAGGTAAAAGATCTGGTACATAGTGAAGTCGCAGTGAAATGCTTTTCCGATTTGAGAGATACTGTGGTGCGCAGGGGCAATTTCTGTGGTCCCGACGTCAGCCATACGCCCCTTAAGGAAGCAAACTGAAGATGCTTATCCATTGATGTTTCAGGAAACGCGTGTCGAAAATCGCTGGATTACAATGATATAGGCAAGCTATATAGAAAATTGCAATACCACTGTTCAAAGTGTTCCCACTACCTGCTACGCACTCTCTGTGCTAATATTCCTGTACGATAAAGTCATTAAAAACGTTCATGAAGATTGGACATCCAGGTAAATAATATCTAAAGGCAGGTCAATCCCCACAACTGCATTGAGTTGCCTTCATAATCTTCTCAATATCAAGCTTCATGGTAAACCATGAAGAATTTGTAGGTCTCAACCCATTTTGCCACTTTGAATCACTAAAAATTCTAGCCAAAGACAAGAAAAATTCTAAGGAGCAGAAATAGACCTTCTTGTCCACACACGCCTATTCTCTACCAGTCTAACTCCGCTGGCTATAGCAATGGGGAGAATAATTTGTCTGGGCAATTTGGCCAACACAGGGTGTACCCGCCAGAAGGGGGAATGCTAACCCTCCAACTGACTCTCCTGACCAATTATTCCCTTTTTTGGAAATTCTACGTATCTACACTCCCACATTGGCCTGGTGGAGGCTAATATATGCCCACCTGCGGTCTTTGGTATTACTTTGCTATAAGACAGAAGATGGTAGCCTCCATAGCAGGCTTTCTGGGGCCGGCAATCAGAAAAGGCCAGCAATCAGCGACCGAGTACAAATAGAAATGGCTAGCAAAAGTGTATTATGAGCCAAAAAAGGCTCCAGAAAGCCTGCTATGGAGGCTAGAGGATGGGATGTTTTCTTTAAGGATTTGTTTCCCTGAGATCATTTCCTTGTGTACACAAAGGTACATCGCAGGCGGTGTTGTTTTGACTTTTGAAAATCGCAGACACAACATCTTTCAGGCAAAGGAGTATTGTATGAAAACTGTGACGAGTCAAGTCTACGGTGCTTCATATTGCAAAACCATGCACGGTTTGTCTGGTAAGCTGTTGTAACGGTAACTTTAGAACACTGTATCAAGAAAAGTTTGGCAAAATGGCGGACTTTGTTGGCGGGAAATATTGACTGAGGGTTGGGGCCTTAATCGTCTGTAAATGTCAGATGACGCCATCATGAATTAGTGACGTCAGCGCGTGACATTGTTTGATTGATATCTTCTAGTAATGCTTCAACCAAGGGGCGTTGACGAATATGCGGCTTACTTTACAAACCCACGTTAGCGTTTCTTTAGCTTTGAGCGTAATATAACTAATATCCAAGTATTGGTTGAAGGAGATCGTTGTTTTCTTCTGATTGGTTCAGTTTTCCGACTGCTTGAAGGCGCTGGTTGTAAGAAAATTGGCGTCAATCAGAAGAAGATAAGGATCTCCTCTCCTTTAACTCCCTATGCCTGCTTGAGAATAGTTTTCTAACACGATGTTTCAATGTCGTCACAAGGATACAAGATGAGGATTTTCATCGCACTTGTACTGGTGATGTGCGTCACCTGGCGGGTGACTGAGGGATATACATACTTCGCGCAACTCCAGAGCGAGGACAGGCTGTAAGATATAAATCATCAGAAATTCGAGATTTGCACCAAAATACTTTTAGTCAGACATGCATCTCTATAGCTTTAACCGTTATGAAAAAAAGAACACCACGATACACTAGGAAATACATCTTTAAAAAAGTTGCATTCTTTTTTTTTATCACGAATCGAAATGATACGTTTATGAAGGTTAGACATCCATGGCCAGGAAATAAATGTAAATTAAGATCGTTGCTATTGATCGGCTAAGCCTGACGCTGAATCCTAATTTCCTAATTCCTAATTCTAGATTGAATTTCCTAATTCTAGATTGAATCATCTCTAAATGACCCTCTAAATATGTCTTATTTTCTTGAAGGTACGGCCCCGAGGGTAACGTCCGAGTGGTCAGCACCCAGTACTGTGAGTGGGAGGGGAAGAAGATGATGATCGGCAGTAGCTGGAAGACTACAGGGTGTGAGCAGTGCTCCTGTAGCGAGGCTGGGCTTTTCTGTGCCGGGTATGTATACGTGAACTTGCTTTTTACCTCCGGGGCAATGTATAACATCATTTAGAAAATAACTGCAATATCTGTTTGTTGGATTTGCATATATTTCGGCAGTTATTGAGATTCCGAGGAAATTATTGCTGTTTGGGGCCCCCTGGCCTGGATGTATTTTCAGCTACAAGAGCATTATAGAACGACACCCCTTCCGTATCATTTGACCTGCGTACGAGGAGTTAGATCGATGAACGGGCTTACTAAGAGAAACCATCACAGTTGTACAAATGGGTACCTGACTTCGGTAAGGGGGGCAGAACTTGCTGTTAAAAGATAAGTTACTAACTTGAGTGCAGTGCCACATTGTCCACGCCTGTCACAATGCACCCCCCCCCCCTAAAATTCTAAAGAGTCCATCCATGTGTTATGTACAGCTCGGGTCGCTACCTGGTCCCTGACCATTGCCTGCTGCTGGTGGATGAGACGTGCCAGACGGAGCTGGTGGACGCGAACGACCCCTTCTCTCCCTGCGGCATGCCGCAAGTCTTCCACGGGAAGTGAGCTGCAGTACCCACAAGAACCTATTGGTTCATGGAAACTTCATTTGCTTTTTGTAAGGTCCTTACTTAGAAGTAACAGCCCCTGTTTTCTTTACTAATATATCTAGTGGAGTTATAGTAATAAACACGTATTCATCAAGCTTCCTTCTGTGTGCTTTTAATTTTTGTGACGCGTGGTTTCCAAAGCTCTTTTTACTTTCCATTAATGAATGAAGACCTTTATTGTACATTCATACCCACTGGGTTTAGTACAGGTCACAACAAATGATACAACATGATATAATGATACAATGAATCTACACTACTCAAGGATCGTATTCTACTGCGTACATTCGGCTTCTTCTCGTTTCTTTGTGATATTGAAAATGTAAGAACAGATATGCTTTATAAGTAAAGGTTTGTCTAGATTCATAAGGAATATAAATTTGTCTATATTACTTAGTTGTATGAAGTGGGGGAACATGGATTCTATTAGTCTGTAGAGTTCAGCTCTCTCTTTCTTGTACAAACTACATTCTACTACAAAATGATGTTCGTCTTCTAACTTATCTAGATTGCAGTATCTACATATTCGTTGTTCTAGAGGAGTGCGGTTATGTCTTCCGGTTTCGATGTGTAATTTGTGGCAACTGACTCGTAGTTTTGTGACGGCCGTCCTGTGCCGAATATTGTCAATATCCAGGTATTGTTCCACATTATAAGTGGACTTGAACAGTCTGTAAGACCTCAATTTGTTTTTAGCGGATCCACCTTTGTTGTCATTGTGTATCTCTCTTAGAAAAGTTCGAAAATAAATGTCTTTCAGACGCTGATTGATAGAATTGATAATTTGAGACGAATTTGTATTGTGCTGTAGAGGACAATGCCATACATAACCATAGCCGCATTCCTCCAGTGACTGGCGAACTCCTGACGCCCAACACTTGGCTCCAGCCTTGTCTAAATCTATCTGGCAAGAAAGAGCGTCTGACTGGAAACTGTCTGCTGGTACTTTCTGGCGAAGTCTAATTAAGTGTTTAATAGCATTTAGGGAGGCTTCCAAATGAATGGGGAACCTCCCTAACTCGGCTCTAGCGGCTGAATAGTGTGTATATAGAAATTTTGGGTAAGTTTGATCACGATAAGGAAAACATGATTGTGATTTTTTCAAACAGTTTGAAATGAAAATCAATCGGAGTAGATGGTATCCTTTTTATCTCTTCGTTGTTTTTGTGGGATATTCAACTTTCATATTCACAACCGCACTCATGCACACAGTATACACCACACAAGAGAACAAACGATTTCGCAAACAAAAACTTTATTGTGTTTTAAACACAAGAAAGTAAATTGCATGGTAGTCCGACAATGGAACACACATAGTGCCGCTTCCAATTCGACCAGTCTGTAGAGGATAGGATCCAGCCATCCAAGAAACTAGTATCACAGAAAGCAAGTCCTGCAAGCCTAAAGTGAATTACAACATATATATGCGCACTGATACATCGTAAAATCTACAAGGAATTCTGAATGTTGAACTCTGACAGCTTCCGGTCGCCATCTTGTTTCTGGTCTGGATAAGGACAGTTCCAAGTTTACAGTACCATCATGGATCAGTAGTCGACACTGTACAACCAAGGACGTTATATATATATATATATATATATATATAACGTCCTTGGTCCAGCCTAGTCACAGAATTCCAATATTATACTTCCAGGCATAAATATCATAATACTAGTACATAGCAACATATAATAGTAACTCCTAGTTACACAATCTCTCCGCTGCTTTCAAGTCCTCCAAAAGTACACACTACTGCTGCGCGTCCTCCTTCTTGACGTGCACCCTCTGATGACGCTTGAGGTTTCCTGACTGGGTGAAGCCGATACCGCAGACCTCACACTTGTAGGGCTTCTCGTTGGTGTGCGTGCGGACGTGCTTGACCAGGGTGGAGGCGTCGGCGAAGGCCCGAGGACAGAAGGTGCACCTGTACGGCTTCTCCCCGCTGTGCGTCCGCAGGTGCGGCACCAGGGACGAGCGTTGGGAGAACCCGCGGTTGCAGATCGGGCAGATGTACGGCCTCTCGCCGGTGTGGACGCGCTGGTGGGCCGCTAGGGTGGACGACTTGTTGAAGGTCTTGCCGCACTCTTTGCACTCGTGTTGTCGGTCGCCGGCGTCGCCGTCTTGACGGTGAGCTCCGCCGACGTGGCCGCTGAGGGCGTGGCGACTGGCGTACACCTTGCCGCAGATGTCGCACGGGAACCTAGCGGAAGTTGTCGGTGCTGCAGGTCTGGAGTACGGGCTGACTCGGTACAGGCTGCGGGGCGCCGCGGCCACCTTCCCCGCCGGGCTGTACCAGTTGAACGGTGCGCTGAACGTGACGTCCACGCTGTACGGCACGCCGGGAGACGCAGTGCTGACCACGGACGCGGGGAAGTCCGCTGCCGGGGATCTCTTCTCGTTCTCCTTGGCGATGTCGCTCGGCATGGAGGCGAAGCTGAACCCGGAGGACCGGCGGGAGGGTTCCGGAGTCGCCTTCAGAGGAGGGCTGGCGTGTCTCGTGGCAGTCGACACGGGAGACCTGAGATGGAAAAAATACAATACGACATTAGGATAACTCGCCTCTTAAAACGATTTGTCCTTCAATCACGCTATATGTGAAAGTTGGAATACGGCAAATGGGCCCCATGTTCACTAGACAAAATGACCCTACATAATTTAGATTTGTAGTTCTTGAACCTGTATGATGTAAAAGGACAGTCAAACACGTAAACGTAAAAGAAATAGTTACAATTCGTTCAGTGACCAAATATCATTGGTCATTTAGTTGAAAGAGTGTTATATCAAATGTCCATAGTAGGAACCTATGAAGAAATATTGTATATTCTATAATACCCACATCTTACGTACACAAACGCAGCATCATCTACTATTTATACATGTATGTTAAACTCACCGTGTTCTGACCTCCACCGGTGCGTGTGACGGGGTCCAGTCGGGAGAGGGCAGACCGTAAGCCGGGGAGTACACCGTCCAGGACGCCGGGGTGGGGAAGGACGGGACCGGTCCGCCGTACACATGGGTGGAAACGGTAGCAGCCATGGTTCTGTAACAAAACATGTCAACAACAATTCGTTAGAAAATGTTGAAATTCCATCATTACAGGTAAATGAAACATCTCTTACCTTGGTTTCACAGATTTTTAATGCACTCTGGGCTGTTAGAAAATAGACGTTGGTCTGCCTATTGGGTCTTTTTTCAATATAGCAAGAGTCTAGAACGCATAAACGCTCATACAGTTCTAGATACAAAGCGCACAATTAGATGTGCTTACATTTGCTTGACTCACACTCAATGTAGTCACCGGAAGACATTGGCGTTAGAACTCGAAAGCCATTCGTAACGTTAACAGTTCTTAGCATAACTACAAACACCCTCCACACAAGTATAGAAATATATCTTCACTATTATACGTTTGCCGAGATACACAACTTCAAAACGTTAAGTAGGATATAAGTAAAAGCTTACCTGTAAGGCACTCGTAAGAAGATCTCAGCGACAAACGAAGTAGGTCACTAGGTGGGCTCGTGCGTTGGTGTGTCTTCAAGAAGCACAACTCAAGAGTGACTTGTCTTCTGGCAAATCGTCTTTTATATACAGCCAAGCATCGCTGGATATGATTGGTAAAAAAGCCGGCACTCAGTCGCTTATTTTGTCACTTGTCATCACGAATCGTTTGATGTCGTGGCTTGGCTTCGCTTTCCACCTTGTCGGCACCCTTTGAAGTTGTGAAAGACGCACGGTGATTGGTCGGAGTGACTGTCGGCCTTTGTTTGAGTGGTTGATAGACAATGGGTTACGCTGCTTGGGCTAATTGTATCAGAGGACGCCGTGACTTTGAACTGGTTTCGTTTGGAAAACAACCAATTCACAGAAACGCTGGCTTGGGTATCCGATAATCTATGGAAGCTATTGTACCCTAGTTAGGTAAGAATTCATTGAAAGGTGCCTAAGTTTGCGACCTCTTTATTGAGAAACAAACAAACGACAAAAGATGAACGATTGTTTCACGCTGACGAACAAGCCAGAGCGGCATTTGACCAAAACAAGGAGCTTTTTTTGCCAAAACAGACAGCATTTACGCGATTGTACAAGAAGAAAACTTGCTATATTTTACTTGCCAAATTAAGTTGAATCTATGTTTCGTGAATAGCGTAGTTTGGTATCAAACACAGACATACATGTACAACTAATAGCCCACATAAGGGTGTTACTATGTTACAAAGCTTTCAAATTGTAACTTTATTGGGGATGCTTATATATATGAAGGATATCATTGAAATACTAGTATATCGCTTCCATCATCAAGGAGGTTAAAACGTTGTGTTTGACAAACTTTGTCATGTATATTGAGTGCATTTTTCTTCAAGATTGGTAAAAGGTGTGTAAAATTTTAGCAAATTTTAAGTTATTGTTTGTTGTGATAAAATTTGACATACAAAATGGTGCTTCAGCGGACGGTTTGCTAAAAAGTGCGTAATCAATTAGATGAATGCACAGAAATCTATTTCTTTTTTTATTTCATTTTACGCCAGGATGGAAATCACACGCTTCTACTTCCGAAAGAAAGTTAGAACAAGGCAGTTTTATTGGTACCTGTCATGTAAAATAGTCAATAGGAAACAAGAGAGGGACCGACAAAGAACTAGTTTAGCGAGGTTTTCTTTCGTATTGTAATGTCGGAACCTTGTAGTAGCCGCGTCCGGGTAGGACTGGGCAAACGGTGCTTCTAGACGCTTCCAGGCACCCGAGGGTAACCTCCTTGGTTGAACCAAGGACGTTATACTAGGAAATTATTGGCTATGATTGGGTTGAACAATCCGTAAGGATTGAAAACATGTTCCTATTAGAATTATTTATATCATTACATGGATACTACATTCAGACTTTGATCATTTTGGGATGAGAGACACTTTTTGCTTTGATTTCAACGTCCTTGACAGCAATTAACTGTACATCGTCTGCGTGATATTCCTACCAGGAAGTTTGCAGACTATGGACTAGAACTAGAACTGGTGTACGGATCACAAGAGAAGAAAGCTTTAATAGAGAAGATCTTTATTTTTTTTAAATTAAATAGCAGAAACGCTAAGACCTATAGAACCGTTCCTCCCATATCGCCATGAAGTACTATAACAAACTGATAGGCGGCGCACCTGGTGACCCTGTTTGACCTAAAATGGCTGCTCACATGGCAAACGTGCTCCTCACAAGTTTGTCTGAAAAAGACGGCAAAACTTCACTACCGTGGGCCATTGAAGTAGCAAATGAACACCAACTGCTACAGAGTGAAGTAGGTGTCATAACTGTGATGTAAATTGGCCAGAGTAGTCTTAGCAGTGGCTTGATATGGGATTTCGATTGTAGGGGGAGGGGGGCAGCTCAGCACATGCTCGCTTTCAAACTAAAAAGTTTTGTAGCTGACATAGCTGTAGCTGAATGTCAGAATAACGTTACTTAACTGATTTCAATAAAAATCAATGTTTTAATGATGTCGATTTATGAAAGCTAGTACATTCTTGGCTAGTATAGTCCTTCATTAGTTACAAAAGTTACATGGCTTTTGTATACCGGTACTACTATTTTCATACTTGACCCCCTCCCCCTCACTTTGAATGTTTTTCACCCAGGGCTCCAGACTAACTTTTTGGCCTAGGAGCACCGCGCTCCTAACTCCTAAAACTTAGGAGCACCAGCAAAAATCTAGGAGCACTATAAAAATTGGTTGTAGAAGCAAAAAATCTAATAATCATTGTTGATAACCTGGAATAGCATATTTCAATACAGTAATATAAAAGTGAGGTGAATATAAAAGAAAAAAAACAACCTTGCTTTAAATATGGTGAAAGGCCTACATTGATGTGGTGGTTCTTGGGGATAGGAGGACAAATCACATAATTTTTTTGCTACAGACGGCTGCTTTATTCAGACTCGACTCTTGTACCTCCAGCCTTGTCAGGCATGACTGTTGACGAACAAGTTTTAAATGCGTTAAAATGAAAAAATGAGTGAATCAAACTTGCAACATAAGGATTATCAAAATACTGGCACGGAACGATATGATGATGATCAAAATAAATTCAATACTGAAACCAAGTTACACAGACAAAAAAGTAATTATGCCTTCTTATTGTAAGAACAATGGAAAAATAACTGATTAATCCCAAATTACCATTTAAATAAAAATAATAAACCACAAATAAGTATAAAAGTACAAGTGTGTGACAAAATGGGTGAAATTGAACTGAAAATAGAAATAGTGCAGGCCGCTCTCCAACACCAAGATTGTACCTCAAGAATGTTTTCCTTCCACCCTACCATTTTTTTATAAATGCCTACTTGTTCACTGTCACAGGGGCTGCAAAATTGTTGTCTAAAAAGTCAATACATAAGTTTTGTTACTGCCTACTGGACCTCCACTTACCGTGCTGTCGTAGCATATCATACCATACCATACTATACCATACTATACCAAGGAGGTTATTTCCTATACATGAAATCTCCTTGGCCAAACCAATATATATATATATATCATGTATAGTCTCACATTTCCCTATCTTTTTGGACAAAGGGAATAGATAAAGGTCCAGTAGAAATACATTTTTAAACCTCCTTGGTGCATGTAATTTAAGACAGACAGACACATGGCAGACCTTAATGAGGTGTGACCAACCCTGCTGACCATCCCTGTCAGGGGAGGAAACTGACACCTGGCAGGGCCAGCCTTTCCCTGCAAAGATTCTACTTGGCTGGATGATAAATGATGATTAATTGTAATAGGTCGCACTGTGCGACTGTGGTTACAGATCTGGTCGCATCAGGGGAATTCTACTCGCATATGCGACCAACTTGGTCGCAGTCAGGAGCCCTGTGTCACCAGTGATCTGTTTTACTCTTAGATTACGCAACCATACTAGAGTAATGGCGCAGTTTAGAGTAACAACAAAAACAACAGCATGGAAATGAAAGCTGTTTTCATTCAATCAAGGTGGTTCCATTTTAATCTGTTTGTTGTTGTTGCAGTCCATGTTAACGTCTATCATTTCGCTAAACGTAGTCTTTCATTCAATACAGTCTATACAGAGCTTAAACAACACTTGAATACAATTATAAGGCAATGGTCAAGTCAGAAAAAATAACTTTCCACTTTTCCCCCTTCAGCAGAATGCACAGGACTGGGTGAGTCACATCAACACAAGTCTGGGGACAGCCAAGACCAGGTGACTACTGAACCATACTAGCAGAGATAGTACAATGGCTGCAGCTACATATCTATATTACATACATGTTACTACCGCTAGTATGGCAGTCTATTGGCATAGTTAATTGACCCATATCTACGCAGGGACTTAGGAGATGAAACCAGTATTTGGGTACGTTTTGACTTTGGAATTGAAACAATTCTGTGGAACAGTTTGTACATGTAATAGAACTTAGAAGACCATGAAAATACACATACATATTTCTTGTGGCATGATAAATTGGTGGGAGGGTTATCATCAAAATAAGGCACTAGCATTGTGGTGGCAGCTCAAAATAAATACGAGTACATGTATGCTACACCACATCACACCAAACCACACGTTTTACTCCAACTTTTGAGCATAGTTTAAGTCTTACCGTATTTTGTGACAATGGTTTATGCTGGTTTGTCAAAGCATTATATATTTCATTCCCCATGTCGGTACCATAGGTTGGAGGGACTATGTTTGCTGGGTACCGTGGTGCAGCAGTGCAGTGCAGGTACCTTTATACAGCATGGTACCACCTGGATCCGAATGCTGACCCAGGTCCTACAGGTATTTAGGGTACCATTGTCTTGGCTTTCAGACTTTCTACTTAGAAATAAATCCTTAAGTTATATTATATATCAAAGATGAATACCACTTTGTTATGACCTGTTCAACCTACCACAAAGAGAGAGAAGCAATGTTTAAGAATATTAGAACCAAAACACAGATCTCTCTTCCTGGTACACAGAACAATATTTTACTGCTATCATGTTCAACTCATATATCCACCGTAAGTCAATTTATTTATACAAATCGCAAATGTACTTTATTCCAAATGTACTTTATTCCAAATGTGAGACCATGGCACTCATACTTAAAGGGTACCAGGTGGAATGATTTCTATATCATAAGGGTTGACATTGCTTACATTACTACTACATGTACTTCAGAATCTACTTCTACACAGTGCAGGACAAAGTGCCTGGATCAAGGCACATCATGTCCTGGGGTCCTGTATTACTTGGCTATTTCAAGTGACCAGTGTTTATTGGTCAGTAACTCTTGTTGTCCATTTGTGTCCAGGCCTATGACTCTCCGCTGACCCTCCAGATGGCCAGCCATGTCCTGGGCAGTGTTGTCCAGCAGGCTGCCCAGTACCCTGAGGTGGCCAGAGAGGTGGCCACTACGCACATCCCTACACTGGTGCAGTGTCTGCTGGGAGCTCAGGACCATCAGGTACTGGGGTGATGATAATAATGTCCATCAGGTACTGGGGTGATGATAATAATGTCCATGAGGTACTGGGGTGATGTTAGAATTGTTATCTCAATGAAAAATGGAGATATTGTTTTGGATATGTCTGTGTGTCTGTGTCTGTGTGTTTGTGTTTCTGGATATTTGTGGTCAACATAACTGAAGACCCTCTAGATGGATTTTGTAATGATATTTGTTTTAAGTGGATAGGTTTGGGAAGACAAAGGTCAAGGCGGATTTTTGATCCCCTGGTATATTTTGTATATGTATTATAGTCCATACTCTGAATAACAGAAATGCGACATAGTTCCCGATTAGAAACTTTTTTTCCTTCACTGAGACAAGTTTTTCTAGGTATGGCTTCTTCAGTGGTAGGGCTGCAATGAGGACAATTGCAATGTGTTTGTTTAAAAAAAAGTACCAACAGCTTACAATTTTGCAAGCTAAAATGAATTATGGTTGCCATTAGGAAAAAAGTCATTCTAGCTGACAGACATTTTATGTTTTCCTTGTTGTTCTATAGTGGTTCCCATCAGCGCTTGAGGCCCTGCAGTCCTGTATGAAGAACTTCCCTGGTCCCTGTGGATCCTCCAAGGTTTGTACATGAACATACCCTGGGAAAACGCAGGTGCCTTTGAGGCGCGCAAGGCCTAGTTTACGGATCCCCACCACACGCGCGCACTGACCACCCGACGCCCAACACCCGCTGGCCTCCACTCTCGCTTTGCCTCTCCCAGAGTCTGAGAAGCAAGTGATAGTTGCGGGCCGGCGTAAGTGGGGCCAGCTGGTAGTGGGGCGGGTGCATCATAGTTGCAGGAGGGCGCGCGTTAGGCAGGGGATCGGTAACTCTTCTTTGCGAAGCTTCTTTGAGCTGGTTTCCCAGAGTAACATGAACAGTGCTTACACCCGCAAATGGAAAGATTATATCAATGTGTCTTATGCCTAGACAAGGTCTTCATCTTGTCAATCTACACAGTGCCAATCCTAAAGATCATAGAGGCTGATGGAGCGCATAGTCTTTTTAACAAATGCCCACAAACGCCCACTCTGGAGAAGTCCGTCCTGCATGAATCTCATATTTTTTGCTTGCAATATGTCCACACTGTGCTCCCATGCATTAATTCTGAGTTTCAAGTCAATCCATTGGTCAGAAATGAAATAAATCAAAGTTGATGATTTTCGATGATCTTTTTAGCGAACGCCCAGCAAAATGGATTGACTTGAAGCTCAGGATTAATGCATGGGAGCACAGTGCGGACATATTCCAAGCAAAAAATATGAGATTCGTGCAGCGCGGACTTCTCCAGAGTGGGCGTTTGTGGGCATTCGCTAAAAAGACTTTCCCCTGATGGAGAGCTGATATCAAGCAGCTGGTTCGGTGACCATCTGTCATGTTCTTCAGGGTGGTTCACTTTGCACTGCAGCTGGAGGTGAATCAGTCATCACTTAAGCCATGAAGAAGGTTACAGACAGGCACTAAAACATCAGCTTTTGTGTTCCTCCTGGTTTTGAATAAAGAACTTTGTTACTCAGATATTCTCTTAGTCTTACAGTTATCAATTGCACTCGCAGTGTAAGTTATGCAACATCTGAATGATGATGATGGTACATGTTGTTGTTTACATGTGTGTTTGTTTGTGTTGTTCCAGGGGAAGGTTGAATCTCTTATTTGTGGTCTTATGGACACCAGTCAGCCCAGGCTGTCTCAGGTTGGATATAACATTTAATTTGTACTTTTCTTACTCTTACATAGACACTTGTACCTCATTTGTTTTAAGACACTTGTACCTCATTTGTTTTAAACCCAAAATAGCATTTGAATTTTAAGTTTTGACTGTGAACTTAAAATACTGTGAAAACCTTCATTCCATACTGTTAAACAACAAAAATTTACAGGAAGTCCTGTGAAAACAAAATGTTGCCTGACCAACCCCAGCAAAAACCTGCTGGCATTGATGAAAATGTTGTAGAATCGTTTTCTAGCGATTTCTCCATCCACTCATTCCTATTAGAGTAGAAAATATTTAGGGCCATAACTGTAAACGCAAGATTTTTTCCCTTGACCTAACCCAGCCTGTGCCCTGTACAGTTAGCGCAGCAGACCTGCCCACTGTTAGCGGGGTGTGGCGGGGGCGGGGCAGGTGGTGTCAAGTACACGGAGGCCTGGGCTCACCTGTGTGACCAGGTGTTGGGCTCACTGCACCAGGTGTTGGACCACGCCTACCAGGACATGGAGACAGGTGGGTGGGGTCCATTGTTCTATTGTTTCCACCAAGGCCATGTTGATTCAATTGTGTGGATGACGTTTTATGGAAACTGCAATACGGATGCGTTTGTGTGAAGAAGAAAAAAATGGGTGAAAAAAGTTACCTTTTTGCGAGATCTAAGCAGTCAGGAAGGTTGAATTAATGACTGAACACACAGAGTATGGCATACAGAAGATTGGATTTTTTATTTTGCTCTTTTGCAATTTCTTTTTTGACTTAGGAGTTGACTTTGGCATTCAATGACATTAGACATGTAACTATATGTGACAATACATTTGGGACGGCATCCATAACACAGCAGCAGCAACACCAAGCTGCAGTGCAACGGTCACCGAAACATGGGCAGGTGATTATGTACTGTGTGCAAAAGACTTTGTAATCATGTAACGCAAGTTCACCTTTATTCGCAGTGTAACCTATATCCGTTGTACGTAAAAACAGGACATTTAGGAATATGACGTTGATGGACAGTGATTTCAAATTGCATTTTTTTTCATTATAATGCAGTTTTGGACCTCCGTCTGTCAACTTAATATCCTGAAATACCCTGGTGTTAAATACAATGGATAAAGGTTACCCTGCGAATAAAGGTGAACTAGCGTTATATGTACTTATAGCTCTGTTGTGATGTGTTATGTAGGTTTGCAGACCTACAGTGTACCGCAGGCATCACTGCGTCTTAAGACAGTACCTGAGTCGGATCCAGCCAGGACGTTTGTCTTAAGCACCAGGTTTCACAACCTGTGTGGCTGTTTAGAACAGTTAGTCAGGTAGGTACATGTACAGTGGTTACTCTCATGTACATTGGTGTCACCCTTTGAACCAAGTGCCCAAACAGTTTGCAACGATGAAGGATGATATTTTTTATTACAAAGATAGTGGCTTGGGTCATTGTAGGACATTTTACATATACAAAATAGTAGGTGTGTTTGTGTGTGTGTGTGTGTGTGTCTTGACTTTATTCAGATCCACTTTTAGCTATTACAACAATGTCAAACATATTATGTTGCCAGCTATTCTTCCAGTGGTCTACATAAAATACATTAATACACTCACAACATTACATAAATACAAAACATAATATGTACAATGCAAACAATACAACTGAGAGAAAAACAAGTTCATTTAGTAACTGTGTTCCAGTGGCAAGCCATACGGTAAAGGAAGCGCTTCCTTTCTGCATTGGTCCTAGGTTTTGACAGTTTGATGCAGTTTGTTGTTGTTGACCGTGTTTGGTACCGACTGTTGGTTGACTGGAATGTGAGTTGGGTGTAAAGTGGTTTTGGTAGTCCTGTGTTCACTATCTTGCAGAATGTAGCATAACTTCTTTGTTGTATTCTCTCCTTTACTGGTGACCAACCCAAGATGTGTGTGTGTGTGTGTGTGTGTGTGTGTGTGTGTGTGACTCAATGAAAAAGTCAGACCATGGCAAGTCAATTTGTTGGTTTTCAGATTGTAAAAAAAAATTACTGAAGCAAAACTGGATAAAAAAACAAGAAAGTCTTAGAAGAAACTCCTGTTGTCATCCAGTTTTCCCCATGGCCCTCAATTTTTGCTTAATCCTAACTTTGGTATATGTGAAAGTCTAGAAAATAACTGTTGTGCCCTCAAGAAAAATTTGGAAGTGATACATTTTGTGCAAACTTGTAGTGACCATTTGTGTGCTATCATGCCATTATGTTCCAGTCAGGAGTTCCCTGCTGTAGTGAGGATTCCTGTACCAGACATACTAGCCTTCCTCTGCAGAGCACTGGGGGTCAATCCAAAAATGCTGGTAAGTTTCATATGTAACACTAGTTCACCATTATCTGTGGGGTTACCTATATCCATTGTTTTAATAAATGATTAAATATAATTAAATTTAGTAAATAGTATTTACACATATCAAGTAGATGAACAATGAACTGCCATGTTTTGAAAGTATTGCAATTTCAAACACAAAACAATGGATATAGGTCACCCCATGAATAAAGGTGAAGTAGTGCTACACTGTAGTTCCTGCTAAACACACTACACTTTACAGGAATGATTCAATGGCATAAGCCACAGAGGGGAAAGAAATATTAGTTGTCAGTTACTTATTGAAGGCTTTTGATTATCACAACATACCTTTGCAGGTGTTTTCTTGTCAGCAGGCTGGATTGCTGTTTGAATTGTACATGAAGTGTTGTGCATTGTTGGTAATATTAAATATGTCAAAGTTGAGGGCCCCTGAGAAATAAACAAAACACATCTAGACATGGTATCAAGCATTGTCAAGACAAGAGCTGTTTACAAATTAGGGGCCTTCACCTTTGACCTTGCACATGCTCAGTTCAAACTGTGAATTGGCTTATAGTTAAAAGGTGTATCTGAAAAGAGGAGGTAACTTTTAGGTTCCTTTATGTAATCACCATCACCAAATTGCAGTTACCAGGCAACATAGGTCTCTTGCTTGGAGTATGTCACACTTTTTTTTTCTCCAATGTTTTACAGTTTGGAAAAGCATCCATGGAGCATGTGCTTCTCATGTCCGCCCTTCCCAAGATGCATTGCTCTGCACTGAGTATTCTTGAGGCCCTCATCATAAGGTATGCCTCCGGTGTGATATTCTGACATCAATTTTTCCTGTTAAGGTAATGGCCACAGAAGAAGATAAACATTGTACTGCATACTTTTATATTTTCAACATGAGGGGTGATTCAATGACCATCCCTTTTCCCTTTTTCATTTTGGCGGTAGCTGAAGGTATGCATGCCTTAAGCATTAAAGTGCAAGTCTTTGTCGGTGAATTTCCCGATCAAGACTATGTTACTTGGTGAGAAAGATAAGTGGGAGCTGAAATCATGTGTAGCTTGCTCATGGTCAATTGATCAACATTTTCTCTATAGTGGCCATATTTCTCCAGTCCCTGAAGTGGTGGCTATAGACAGGTTTGACTGTACCTCGGTATAGACCCTGATGGGATAACTAATGATCGTTCCCCTTGTATTCCAGCTGTAGAAGCCACCTGGTTCCACATGCCTCCGTCATCTCACAGCTGCTGGTGCAGACTCTGGGCTGGACCACTTCAGAGGAGGGGGTGCCAGGGAGACAGAGGCCTTACAGGTAGTGTACAAGTTGTAATTTCTCAAAATATCCCATACTGTATAACGTCAAAACCTGTAAATTTTACAAAATGATCTCTTTATTGTATAAAGTACCTTTGGCTCTTTGTGTCTTGGGTCAAGGAGATTGCATCATTTAGATGTACTAAAGATATAGTTTTCTACTTTGTATAACTGTGTGATCTCAAATACATGATAACATGAAAGAAAAAACATAGAATTCCACTAAATCATCATAAACCAGAACTATATTCTAGGTTTTGTCAATCCAAACTTTCTCAGAGAATAGTCTGCAGAACTAAGTAGTAAAAATGCAACATAGATGTGAAAATGAATAACTTTTTTGTTTATGTTGACTCATTATTCATAACCATTTTGTAGCACCCTACGGAGTAGAGCATACACAGTGCTGACAGTATGGCTGAACGTGTGTAGTGCTGCCAGTGGAGTGGACAGTCATGCTGATGTCATCCTACAACATGTGCTGAAGGATGCCACACCTCAGGCAGATACCACCAAGGTTTGTCAGGCACAGATGTGCTGCAGACATGCTATAGAAATATGCTTTTCTAATACAAATTTTGAAAGTGGTGTCTAGTTGTTAGTCTAAGAAACCAGTATAGACTGAAGCTCTGTAGAACTGTACAGAACTGCCGGCCAGTCTCAGCATGTCTTACATTACCAGACATAGCATGGTAAGGCAGTGTTGCCATCACTAAATATATTCTGCTGTATATATGTACAACCTTAGTTGTTGTCCCTACATTTCAAAAGTAACTTGTGAATTTCTCAGTACAATAAACCTACACCTTAAAATATTGTACATGGCCATGACCAGTATCTCTCCTGTTCATTCAGTTCATTGAGCTTAATTGGTTCAAGATCACTTCATTTTCACTCTAGTTGGAATAGATTCTCTTTTTAAGTGCATGGGGGTTTTACAACTTCACAGTCAACCCTGTTATACCTTCATCTTAACTCCAGCTTAAAGCTAGCAGACCAGGGGCCCAGGAACAGTCCAAGAGACAGAAGAAGAAACAGAGGGGAGTGGACATGACTGACCAGGGCCTGAGTGGTCACATGAAAGTGGACAGTCAGGCCAACAGCGACGTCTGTTGTGCCGCACTGGGAGGTAGGCTGGATTGTTTGATGGTCATTTTGGTTTTCATCTTTTTGAGGATTTGTAGCCCCAAGTAGTCACAGTGGCGCAAGTGGTAACGCAACCCCACTGCTTGGCCATCAGGAGGTTTGAGCGCATTTATTTTACTTTGCATGAGACACTTTGTCCTATATTGTGTAGAAGTAGAAATAGAAGACTGGCATTATTGGCGATGTCCCAAGAGTTTAACCAACAAGTAGTATTAGCACCCATGTACTGAATAAACTGTCATTTTACACAGCGCTGAAGACTGTACTAGAAGTGGTTGGGTCAATCATCAAACCATCCTTTCACAAGGTAAGTCAACATTTGCTAACTGTCCAAACGAGTCAAGCAAGACTTTTTCATTGCATTTGTAATGTACTTGGCAAATCTCAACAAGCAACTTTCGCAAAGGCACTTAACATGACTTTCCTCAAAATGCGTAATTCAGGTGAAAATGTGTACCTAGCTTTGGTTAGGGATGTCTTATTCATTATTGGATAATTCGTTAAATGGAGGTATCGTGTTTGAGGAAAGTCACACCTTGAGCATGCCAAAGAACCCATGTGAACACCCTTACTGAAAAGAGTAGGGGTCCTTTCCGGTGTGAATGGATCAAAAACCATTCTAGCCTAAATTGTGCAAGCTATTGGGTTCAGTAAGTCCTCACTCCTAAAGCAGCTGACCTGGTCTTGGTCATTACTGTTTCTGATGGGAGAAAAGATGCTATTACAGTCCTTTTCATGTAACTCATAAACTGCAAATGGCCTTTGGGTCCTGTTACTTAGTGACCATTGAGTAAATAGATAAAATGTACATCTTTATATTTTGTCCTTTCAGGAAACCCAGGAGTTTGTGATCCCCCTGCTTCTGAAGATCCATCAGAACCAGTCAGACCCTCCCATCCCTTACTCCTGTGGCAGGTGTAGGAAGGGGCTCTATCAGCTCCTCCTGGCTGCTGTGCTGGTACTGCACCCTAGGTGGCCACCTCCCACCCAGTGTGCAGTAAAGATCTTCAGTGTGGGACAGCAGGACTATGACTTACAGGTTATTGTTAATATCATATAATGATATATAATGATACAGAAGATTTATGTCAACTTGAAATGTCATCTGTATTGGTAGAAGTCATACTTGATTAGTCAGTATTGAATAGTAGTTTCCTATACAAACAATTGGACTTAGGTGTTACCCAAATTGTCAACTGGCTAAAGAAAACTGAAAGTTCCCTTCATTATGAAAAGTGGCCAAGAAGGTTGAACAAATGACTGAACACACAAAACATGACACCTGTATATCAAACAGTAGATTACTTATTTTTGCTCTTCTTATTTGACTTTGGAAGACTTCACCCATTTGTATGTGTGTTTTTGTTTTCAATTTACAGCATACATTTGCTCATTTGCTTTTTTGTATGAAGAAGAGTATGGTCGCAAACTTTGGGCGCAGACAAAATTTGTGGTGCGTGTGAATGGTGTCCGTATAATGAAGTCAGTGTGAATTAGAATTCTTTCATACATATATAGTTGTATAGAGCGATATGTGAGGATGATTTCAACCAAGTATGATTTTATTTTCAGGTTTCTTCCTTCTGTAGAGAGGCACTGCTCACCTGCATGTCAATCATCCACCCCAGGGCATCAACCCTCCAATCACCAGTCATCATTGCTGACACGCCCATCATTTCAAAACCTTCAACCAATCATCTAGCATCAAACTTCCAGGGACTGAGACGCAATGCCACAGAGGAGGGCACACGGAAAAATGACTCCCACAATGGAAACTTGTTCACAGCCCCGTCTTTCAAATCAGTCAGCCAATCAGAAGGGATGGTGGAAGACAAACCTAGCCAATCAGAGTCCACTACTCATGAAAGTATCCGGATTAAAAGTTCTGAGGTTCCAGTAAGCTTCCCAAACAAGTTTAGAAGAGAAGAGGATATCGCGGGACCAAGTGTTATCCAGTTGGATGGGAGTAGCAGTAGCAGTGAAGGGCAAAGTTCATCTGAGGACAGTGTAGAATTTCTGGAGGATGTCAGGAACAATGAAGCAGACAGTTCAACACTGGAGTCAGGGGGACCTGGTGGTGGAGTAAGCAGTACAGAAAGGCAGCAGGCTACAGACATGGACAAAATGTCTGGGAATGAAGACGTAGTCTTAATACAGGTGGGCTTAAGTTGTCACTGTAAATTCTCTAATTTTCCCAGGAATTCAATTTCATGGTAAAAGGGGGGAGGAAGTTTTTGGGATGTGTTTCAAATTTACAGTTGAAGCAATTCTGAAGCATAGAAGTAATACATTAAAATGCTTATTCACCAGTGAGTTAGTGATGGAAAGGTGTGGAAATAAAACTACTACAAACATTTCATGATGTACAGTATTCTTGAGGTATGTGATATGCACATCAAGGTCTTCAGCACCGATGGCTAATGTGCTGTGCCGTGCTTTCCAAACACTGTTCTTAGTATTTTAATCATATTTTGTATGCTTGTATACCTCTTGAATACAAGCGTTAACTAGTGTGGTTTTCTGTATTTTCTAGGGGCGTACTAAGGAGGGAGGGACTGAAGTTTCTGCTGATACTACAGACCTCACTATTGCTGGAGGGATGAAGAGGAAATATGAGAGTGATGTGGAAGATGAGGATGGTGAAAGCCAGGTATTGTCATATAACTAGTCAGTTGGCCACTAAAAATCTGGTACCATTAGGTGTTTCAGGCCATACATTTAATTGTAAATGTACTGTTTTCAAATTAAGGCTAGTTGGTTATGTCAGTAGCATACTTCGAACAGTGGTGGAATAATTCTGTTGAAAATATCAGTTTGAACAGTGGTGGAATAATTCTGTTGAAAATATCAGTTTGAATGCTTCTTCCATAGAGGTATCATTCAACTAAACATTTTTTTTACCATATCAAAGTGTACACTTTTCCAAATTATCAAGGTTAGCACATACTAGCACACCCTTATCGTTCATGTATGTCTATGTCTGAACTAATAATTTGAGCATTCCTTTCTGTAAAAGACTGTAACAGTTGTAATTTTATTTTCGTTTCCAGGACACAGATCTCCAGGCCATGCTGGCTGCTTTTGTACCAGACTCCACTCCAGATGGAAACTGAAGTGTCAATATCCAAAAATAAGTCTTTGCAACAAGATCTGCCAAAATCAAGACATATTTTTGTAATCCTCCAATGTGCAATGTTAATTGCATTGAAGCTACCATTTTTTAGATTTTACAGAAGAATGACTTGAAAGAAAATGAAATGTCTTTTGAAAAATTTAATAGAATTTAACTGTTGCGCACTCTAGATATTAGATGTGGTGAGCAGCTTTCAGAAGGCGCCCTAATTTTATATGAATGTAACATTAACTTTTGTTTTATAGTAACATGAATTTTTGTTTTATAGTAACATAAATTTTTGTTTTATTATTTCATAGTGATTGCCTTCATATGGCATGTGAATGAACTTGAATATAGGCTTAACAAATCCATTGTACCTATCTAATTTGAACAATGAGCATGTTGATATTAAAAACATGGTTATTTCACTAGATACTATTGGTTGTGAGTTTTTGCTTTTCTATTGAAACAGATAATGATACTGGATATCAGTCTATAAAAAGTAAAAGGCTTATATTAACCAAGAGATATCTAGTATGACATTGTGTTCTTGGGAAAGGCACTTAACACAATGACTTTCTACACTACACTCCTGTGTAAAATGTGTACCTGAGCCATCAAAGTATTGCACAAGTAAAACCAGAAGCAGTTGTTGTGTTGTCAGACTGAAGCTTTTTTTTTTAATTTGGTAAGAACTGTGACCAAAGCCCTCAACCATTTCAAAGTTATAACTGCTGTTTAACCAATGGCAAAACATCAAGGAAACGAAGTCCAAGCCAAAGTATACCCAGTTCACACAGTCACATAAAAACTAAAACTGTTACATGTCTTTTTACAAAAATCAAGTCAAAGGGCATGCCTTTTGTTAGTATGTAATAAAATGCAGCAGGAACAAGCCTGTTAAAATAATTGCACTTTTAACTGCAATATACAAAATGTACATTTAAATTTGCTGTAAAACCAACACTCATGTAAATTGTAATGAGAAATCTCAACTTAGGATTATACACATGCAAAATCATGCTCCAAATTGAAAACTAGGGTAAATCCAGTGGTTCCATAACCGATTAAAATATAATATAAGCTCGTTTTTCCTTAAATTTTTCATTCCTGAACATGAAAACTCTGTCAAAATGTCTCTTAACAGCTGCAATATGATTTTAAAAAAATCATAACTTCTAATGTGCTACAGCACACTATCAGAATGCATGTAAAACAACAAAGAGCACCAAGTGAATGCTATGAACTTGTTAGCACTGAATACCATCAAAGAACAAACTTCTTGTATATGAGTTCCCCATCCTATCTTCAACAAACAGCACCTTTTCACTAATAACATTTCATATTTCAAATGTTTCTGAATGATAAATTTCATTTTAAGATTCTTGTTTACAGATCAACTGCTGACAAATGTTCATAATAACTGGTCTAATATAAATTACCAATAAAAACATGAACTTCAACTTTTCTTCACAAGGCCAACCTTGTTTTCAAAGAACTCCCTGTTGACCTAAATTAGCATAGAAATGATTTGTTTGTAAAGTAAGCAAAGGCATAAGGAACAGAAGATAGGCAACCAGCTTTGGTTGGTTTATATGAAAACCAAACATTCTTCTTTTCAAATGAATATCTTGGGTTATTCTGCACCTGCTTTTTCAACGTTTTGTGTAATTTTTTTGGTTCTATTTTGCTGCAAATTCTTTTCAACTCTTGTTAACAAAACTCAACCACCCTTCTTGTTGATCAGTTCATAGCCCTGTCTTTTTCTCTACAAATTTGACATTAACAGTCAGTTAATGAGCAAACATAACAACCATCCAACTGAATTCTTTACATTCTATACACAAACCAGTGTGCAATACATAATATGTGACCTTAGAACTCTACTAGTACCTGTGCAAGATAACTAGTTTTAAAAGTAACTAAAAACTATAGAGACTGTGCACATACCATAGGTACATGCGGGTTTAGGGTATCTAACTACAACATTTGAATTCTCAGTAAACGATGCATACATCTAAATCTTTAAATGCATTATATTACATTGTACATTTAAACCAGCTTGAAGAATTCATTGTACAGCTAGATGGTAATGAACGTGGCAGTGGTGAAAAAACTTGTGCTACTGCTTGTGGAATATAACAACACAAAACATTGTGATCCTATCAACTACTAATGATTGATAAACAATTAATCACTACAAGAAATCGGCCTCGTTTGAAACACATCATCCACAAAACTGGCCAACTTGTTTTTATGATTAAACATAAAAGCATTAAAAGTAGTTAAGATCGACCATCAGAAGCTCAATCCTTGGTACATACATGAACAAATGTACATATGATTAAAACCCATTAAAAAGGATTTTGCATATTAACTGATTACATCAAATATGCTTAGAATGTAGACATAACAGTATTATCTCGTCAATGTTGAATCTTAAACCTTTGCTGTACTTTGAGTTCTCTTTCTACTACCCCTCAACATGTACTCATCGATGGTCCCTTTCTTCCGGTTTGGTTCGACCTGACGTCTGGATTCCAGATCAAACTGTTTCTGCAGTCTTAAAGCCAACAAGTGGTCTTCTTCCTCAGGAGTGAGCCTGTGGCCGTTTTCACCATTCTGGTTGCTGGTATTGTCAGTCGTGTTCGTTGCCACATCAGGCTCTGTGTGCTTGGTTTTACAGGTGCGTTTCCCTGAAGGTTTTGCTGAGGCATCCGTGCTGTCTTCTTCTGTCTTTTGCTGTGTGGTCGAAGCCCCTCTCGTCGTATTTCTTTGCCTTCTTGAAGCTTTCCTTTTCCTTGGAGTACCTCTTGTGGAAGACACTTCACTGTCCTTGTCTGAATCGTCCTGCGTAGGAAGTTCTGTTGGCCCGTTTCCGTTCGTAACCTTTGTTTTTAACAGCCCTTCAGGGACAGATTGGGGAGGGCTGGCCTCAAAGTACGAGTCGATCGTCTTACTACCACTTGGTCTTCTCTGTGGTTTCGACTGCTTCTGCTTTACCTTTCCTTTTCCTTTGTTTGGTACGTTCTTTGGCTGCAAAGGTCCTTCTTCCTTCACACTAACATTACTGTGTACATTCCTATCTCCTTGTGATGAGTTGACTTCCACAACTCGGACTTTTTTCCTTGGGGACTCTCTTTCTATGTCAGTACTGTCACTGTCCGAGTCCAACGTGTCGGGTACCTCATACTGACGAGCTGCCGTCTCTCCCTTTTCGTCTGCAACGCTTTCTTCTAAGGCACTTGCTGGCTCACGTTTCACATTTCGTGACCTGTTTCTCGTCTTTCGTTTGGGACTGGACTCTACGCCGGCGGTGCAGGTTGCTCGGGACTTTGTGGATATCTCCTGGGCTGCATTACGTTCTTCCATCACCCTCAACCACCTCTGCAGCACCTTCGAACTCCCCTCAAGTTCGTACGACGTGTCCTTCCCGAAGTCCGCACTGTTGAGGTTTCTCGGCGTGCTCCTTACGATTACCGGGGAAAGCGGTCGTCCGTCGGCGCCTTTCTTCGGCGGCGTACGAGGGGACGAGTGGATGGGTTTGAAGTGGTTGAGCTCCTCTGTTATACTGTCTCTACTCTCCACACTAGCAGACCGCGAGACATTCTCCAGGGTTGGTAACAACTCCTTCAGGGAGCCCGAGCTGCTCCTGTTCACTCTGGGTGCGACAGTGAAGCTCCCTGGCCGCGAGGACGGCTCGCTCCTGTTCTCCTTGTCGCTGTGATGACTGGAGTTGTGGCCGCTGGTGTTCGGACTTCCCTCTCCAATCTCCAAGCTGCTTGTGCTGGACCTGTCCTTTGTGTTTGTGTCAGTTTCCTGGTAGGGGGAGCTCTTTTTGCTGCTGCCCGGCTGGCAGATGTCGTTACCGTGCAAACCTTTCCTACAACAGGAGGGTGGGGGTGTGATGTACTTTTCTGGCTCAGGCTCACGTTTGTTGTTTGACCGCGGAGAAAGGAAGCTCATGATGCTGCCGCTGCCATTGGTCTGCTTGGAAGACACTCGACTGTTGGTTGGCGTGACGATCACGACGTCGCTGTCGTTCTTGTCCTTCCCCTGAACTGCAGGAGACTGGGGAACAGCAGAAATTTGAATGTTACCTGTGCACAATTTCAAAATGCATAGAAGAAGCAACAGATTTGTATCTATAACTTGTTCCATATTATTCAAAATGTCTGTGTAGAAATAGATGTAAGGGTACAAAGCTACTAGAAAACCATAATTTCTTTCAACTTCATTAATACATACATGATTTTTAGACATACATAATACAAGGCTTGAAATACTGTAAATGTATTTAAGTTCGCGGGGCTCTAATTTTCGTGGTAGCGGGAAAAAGGACATTTTGCGGTGGCTTGCCGTAGTACCATGCTCTGTAGTCTCTTATGGTGGTTTTAAAGCTTGCGGTGAAACGGCCACTGCGAACATTGAACCACCACAAAAGTTTCTGCATTTACAGTACCCACTTTGTATGCTATTTTCAACATTTGTACATGAAAATTTCACACAATTTGTTGTAGCCATTCTTTAGAAAGTGTCAGAAATATTGTTCTCCAGGAATATTTTAATTCAAATATTCCACAAAAATAGGGAAACATTTAGAAAACCTCAGGGTAACTTGGAATGGACTCTGTATACATCTATAAATTAGTATATAACCAAGACTCACCCCCATCTCCATGAGTTGTCTGGCCACCTCCTCGTCCTTCTTAAGTTTCTCCTCCCGCTCCCTGCGCTGCTGTTCCTCCTCCTCCTGCATCCGCTGGATGTACTCCATACTGGCCTTCAGAGCTGCTTCCTGTTCCTTCTTACGCTGTTCTTCAAACTGTGGAGACACACAAAAAACAGAGGTAAATATGAGGGTTCTTATCAGTGCAGTGGGCCACTACGCTGTGATTTGTATCTCCTACGCTGGATGTACTCCATACCGTCCTTCAGTGCTGCTTCTTCTTCAATCTTACCCTGTTCTTCAAAAAAAGTAGACACAAAAAACTGGGTAAATGTTAGGGTTCTCGCCAGTGCTGTGGGCCACTATGCTGTGATTTGTATCCCTGATGCTGCGATTTGGGCCCCTACGCTGTTATTCAAAATATCAAAACACACACACATAAAAAAATAGGTAAATGTAAGGGTTCTCCCCACTACAGTGGGCTATAAATGAAATTTAAGTTGGCAGAGATTTAATTTGTGTGGTAGCGGGAAAAAAGACTGTTCAAGGTGGGTTAAGTTCGCGGTAGCACCATGCACTGCTGTCTCTTACTGCCATGGAAAAAATTTTGCGGTGGTCTTAAGTTCGCTGTAAATTGGCAACGCACGGTGAATTGGTAACGCAAAAACCGAGAACATAAAATCACCACAAAAATGTATCCATTTACAGTATACATTTCGAACACATTTACTGTGGTACAGAATGCTTCCATCACAAACTTCCATCAAAAATGACCACCTCCCTAAACATTCAGGTGGATATTGTATGTATAAACATGTACATTTACTATTTTAAATGGTTAATATTCTTAAAGAGTATCATCTGGTTTGCAAGTCACTGAGCACAACCTGAGTGCTTTATAAGTTAATTCAACCAATGGTTCAGCACCTGACACCTATACATCAATCACTAAACTATAATTATACCTTCTTAAGGCAATTTTGACTGGTTCTCACAGCAGTAAATATACAAATATCGGTCAATATAATACTGCTGCAATGTTGAATTAATCTTTAAATAGAACTGAAAGGAATGAAACTCATAGTCATTGGTATCATGAAATATAAAAAAATTTAAATATCTTATTCATTATATAAGAATGATTTTTTCCCATAGAATGGCAAGTTTGAATAGGATACCAACCGTCAATAGCCGAGCTAGAACCTTAAATAGATAGATTTTAAATCCCCCATATACTACATGGGATATAAAATGTCACACACAACCAAAGCAGGCCTTGGCCAGGCCACAGGATTGTGACAGGTCTGAGCATGCATGCCTCCTATAGCCTGGAGCAAACACTAGTGGTACCACATGTTTACACAACTCTCCTCACCCGTCATAGGGTACGCTAGGGTCCCACTCACCCGCAAACCTTACCACCAGTTTATACAATACAACATCCAACACCAAGAACAATTCCTCTGACCCATACAACTTAAAAATGGCCCATGAAACGATCCTGTTTGTATAGAAAAGAAGGCTACGCTATGGCAGCCCTTAGATATAATTAGCCCATGGAGACAAACAACACATTACATTATTACCAGACATTAAATACTCACTGATTACACCTCCTTCCTGGCCTCAGTTTCTTCTAAAACTCTCAGAATAAATTCTTATGACAGTCAGTTACAGGAAATTCTCAGGGACTACAGGATGTGGAGAGTATCCCAGGCATTTTACAAGTCACAAATCCTCTCCTACTTGGAAGCTCTGGGCTTATGCTTGAATGGGCCTGCGTATGTAGTGACCTCAGGAGTGGCCCCACCTCCTTATGAATATGTTAATAAGGGGGTGTGTTCTTCATATTTCCTGTGTTAGACCAAGACTACATCAGTACATGGGCCTAAATACTGACTATGACTACATGTAGATTCTGAGGGACAAATAAATCGCAGACGGACTGATTGCTAAATGGCTTAAATGGTAATAAAGGTATTTACATGCAACCATTGCATGGGGTGTGCATGTGCAATTGTAGTTGTCACAGACCCTTCCCCCAAGTCAGGTTACAAATTTTCACTGGACAGCAATAAACATATACAGATTTTCCCAAAGATTCCAGCTTGGATTTAAAGGGACCTTTGTTACTTAAAATCCTGTTTGCTTAAAATCATGTTTTTGATTGCTTGTCATGTTCATGTTTTTCACGAATGTCAAATCATACATTCAAACAAATAGAAATAACAATACTGCTCTTGTCTGTATTTTGTAATTATTCTCTGTTGCAAAATGTGTCCCTCTGTGAGATTATTTTATCAAAAGTATAAGTTATAAAATCAATTTCTTAAAACGAGAAAAAAGCTGGTTTAAAAAATGCCTTGGCCGAGAATTCTTTAGCAACCCACTCTGTGTATTAAAAGCTTTTCCATGCCACTATTTACTTGTTCAACTAGCCACATGTAACCACACTCTGAGATGTTTATTCAGTGTGTAAAGCAAGCCTTGCCAAAGTGCCACAGGGACAAATGACATAAGCATTTGTACCTATCACTTTTCAAAGGCGATGCCCTGTCACACAGCCAACAATGCAAAGAAGCCTGCCAACAACCATGGCTGCAAAAAATTGTTTACCTCTTCTTTCAAAAAGCAAGCTTAACACACCCCAAATACTTGAGGTGTACCTTTAAGAATATAAATGACATTTTTGCCACAGAACTTTTCATGCATTATCCACAAAAGGAAGCAGCAATGTAAGACAATAATAGACATATACTGAAGAAAAACAAGTACTTAAAGGCTTTCTCAAGTGTAACTGGAGAAGATATGGCAGGGATTTATAACCAATGGGAAGAAAGCCAAGGTAGAGGTCAGGCACAGGTCCTGTATGGTACACATGTGTGATTGGATAAAACACATTGGCATGGAGCCAAACAAACAGCTGTCTTTCAACTTAGTTACTGTAGATGTTGTAGTGTTCGTAGTGGTTTTATGTTGGTGGTTTTCACCGTGACCTCCCCACCACAAATTCATGACAACTGCAAACATGCATTTCCAATGTATTAGTACTGTATTCCAGAAAAGCTTCAACAATGAACTAAAAATACAGCAAAAATGTCCTACTTCACAACTCAGTCCCCACAAAAAAATTAATAGATGAATTTACAGTAGACACAGGTCCAAGGGTTTGGAAGCAGTCCTAATATCTTGCTAAGAAAACAGTGTAAGGTGTTGGGGTGAAGGCCTTTACTGACAGTTTCAAGAAGATAGAAGCAAGGGATCATCCCAAAACAAATGTAGCTTAAGGGATACAGGGTCGTGAAAAAAATTGGGCATTTTATTTTTAATATCAAGGTAAACTGCAAACAAAATTGTACAGTGACTTGTACAATTTAAGTTAAAAGAACACTATTAATTGTAGTATTATCTTTTCAATTTGTCTATTAAGAAAAGACCTAAAATAACATTTTTACAATTAAGTATGGAGAATTAAGAATATGTACAACAAGTCTCTTGAGGAAAAGACTTTTGAATAGCATTTTTACAAGTATGATAAGACTTTAGAATTGTAAAAAAAACTTTTGTTACCTTTTTCATCTGTTCTTCATACTCTCTTCTGAGTTCTCCTGGCTCTGATACTACAGGGAAGTTGGTAATTGGCAACTCTGTAAAATAAAACAAAAACAATGTCAATGACTTTGAATTTCCATAACTCACTAAAATTAACTCACTGACAGAACACAACTACTGTAAATGCATTCAGGTGTGCTGGGATTTACTTTCCTGGTAGCAGGAAAATGGAGTGTTCACGGTAACGGGGGGGGATCCAATGTCCGGTAACTGTTCTAAGTGAATGCGCATGGCTTTTGTCATCGTACGTTTTACTGAGAACCCATCAAAAACAATTTAAGATCTTGTTAACAACCATATAACTGTGATTTAAGCTGTGCAGACATATGTTTCCTTTAACGGCAGCATTCCGAACTTTACTTTGACAGCGCGCGAAAGTTTTGGCAGGTTTGGACTTGCGTTTCAGTGGAACGTTCTAACACAAAAAAGGGGGTCCAAACTCCGATAAGTTAACAACCAATCCATCTCTGCATATCTTTAAGCATCCTATGCATGCAAAATAACACTAAGCTTCTTCAATACTATTTTTAGTCACAAATATATGCAAAATTTTGAATTACGATGCATGTTTAAATACGATTACTTACAAGGATTACCTCTCACGGTGAAACCAACCTGTCGCCAAAAAGAAAAATGGCGACACTTTGTTTACGTCTGCCTGCGATTACACTTTTTCACTTTCGGCTTCTGTATTTCCTGCTTCAACCTCGTTTTTAACAGCAGAAATGACCACAGGATTTCTTTAGTCGGTGGGGATCGATTTTCTTGAGTGATTGGTACTCTACTGACGGGTTGACTAACTCCATCGTGTTGAGCATCGCTCGGCTTCCTTCATAGGTGATTGACAAAGATGGCGGGGTTGACAGGGCCGTGAACATGCGGCATAATTCAGCTCCGATTATCCAACTATAAAAGCAAAGACACGACATAGCTGTGCTTATTTAGGAAGTTTTATAGATAGCCTTCTCATCTGTGGTGGTATCTTTTCACATTTCGTATTTGACGATGAATTATTTAATAGTTTCCCAGGCCATGTTCTCGATATGTTCGCTCGTCAGCATGCACGGAAGGCGTCAAACTTGTGTACTTTTTTCAATCGTTATCTGTTGGGGCTTACCAACTGGGACACATACTCTGACTTTTCAGTTATTTACAGCAAGGTTTAGTCCATAACAAGTTGCACTTATTATGTGCAGACACTTATGCATATCTCCGCAAAAATGATTTTAAAATCCTACCGGACTTTGGACCCCTACCGGACTTTGGACCCCTCCCGTTAGTTTAAATTTGTGGTAGTGCCATAAACTGTAGTCACATATACTATAATGGAAAATTGTTTGCGGTGGCTTTAAGTTGGCGGTGAGCAAACATTTCTGCATTTACACAGTATATAGTATACGAGCTAAAAATCGAGAAGACAACAGCATGTCCAGGACAAAAGATACACAAAACAGAAGTTCTCCTGCAGTACCAAGATAGGCCACCTGGAGACCCGAAACAAAAACGGAGCCAAAATCATGCCTTTAATTTTTTTTTTCATGGAGGTAGCAATACAAAGACATGATAGAGGACTAAAGAGACAAGCTGATGGTTAAAAACTTTTATGCAGTATTTTTACAGGCAGTAAATTTTGCATGTAAAACCAAGAGCCTGCCTTGGTCTTAGGGTCTTGCCCAAATATGGAAGTGCCTCCCCTATATTTACGGCTGTGGTCCAAATATGGTGCTGGCTGCACAGAGGCACTGTGGGGAGTTTTCTGTACAGTAAATTGCAAATTATCATGCACAGCCACCATTTTTACGGAGACTGCAGCCGTAACAAAGCTCAAAGATTCAGGTTACCATCCACATTTCAATTTAAGGTATGATATGGATAAATAAGATGGTTTATCTAAAGGATATCACTATGATGTTTGGGGCAAGGAAAGGGGTTTTCTAGACCACTGCTTTGGCTAAATTTACAGGCCTGTAAGTAAAAGGTGGTTGTTGAGTTTACATGCATTCTGTTTACCACTCATATTTGTGATTTTCTTTCCTACTTGTTATAATGTGGTTTAAATGGTTTATGAATCAATGTCTAATGTATTGTTATTGCACAAAGATGTAATGATGTGCATGTAAATTGCATATACATTTTCTTTTATTTCATGTATTTCTGGTATTTACAGGTATAGAGATAGAAGAGAAAGAAGAAGCCATGGCTGAAGGTAAAACATCTTGACCCAATTCTTCTCCCTCACTGCCAATCTCTTGAATACAACAGGCCATATTCATTGTGGATATGGCTAGATGTTGAACCAAGGGCATTTTAATCAGTAAACCTGTGCATTTATGCATGATTTGTCAAAAGATTGTGGACTGTGAGCCTTCAAAGTTCAATGCGCTATGTGTGTAACTCAATATTTTGCTGAATTTCTGTAATATGAATTACCAGGAACATTATGTGACATGAATAAAATTTTTTACTGTTTTCTGAAATATCATTTTATATGTCATTTTGTAATTCACAATAATCCTTGAGCTTGCGTATCTATTATGGCAATACCAAGTTCTGGATATTGTTTCTCTAAAAAAATTTTACTGTCACAGTAGCAGCTTAACTGCAAATTCCCTCCCTTAAATGACTACAAAACTACACAATTGCTTCAACCGCAAATTTAAAACACTATCCAGACCTCTTTTTATCATCAAATGCTATCCCCAAACAAAACCATCGCAAAAGATGAAAAGTAAATAAATTTATCGCAACAGCATGCTACTGTACAATCAAGTTATTTGTTATTTATTTCTCTAACCAGCCATGGCTACCAAGCTTGAAGTTGGTGCTATCTTCCACTCCTACGATGAAGTAGACTTCGCTATCCACGACTACCAAATGAGGAACTTTGTACAACTATATATAAGGGACTCCCGTACAATCAGTAACGGCACACGGCGTGCTCGAATAAAGAACTTCAACCAGAGGCTCAAGTATTCTGAGATCACCTTCGCCTGCGTCCATGGAGGGCGCAAGTATAAGTCCCAATCAAGTGGTGTCAGGCCAAATCAAAAGTAAGTACAGTAAATGACCGTTTCCAAAACCATATCCAGTAACTACTTTTTGGCGTATCTTATTACCTGGATGTCTAACCTATATCGACGTAAGTACAGTAAATTTGTTAAATTTCCCAGTATGAGGGAAGGGGAGGTTTTCGAGGTGTTTTATGGCAGTTGAAACAATATTTATACATCGGAAAAGTATATTCGCTGAGTCTGGATCTGCAGTGGATAGATAGGTCAGTGTAAAACAAAAATACAACCACCGCAAATATTTCAAGTTAATCATTCTTTGTAAAAAAAAGTCTTTAACTTCTTGAAATAGCTGTGAAATCATTCTAAACGTCTCTTCATAATTCATTATTCAAAGCTTAAGTTAATGAAGGTTATGCTGGAGAAAATGTTCAACTTAATGATTCAGTATTGACTTTACTCGTGTCATATTCAGGACATTCCTGATGGACTGTCCCGTGAGTCTGAAGATGAGAGTTTCCCCTGATGGCCAGTCTCTGTTTGTCAAGTCCTTTCAGGAGCAGCACAACCACAGTATAAGCCAGGTTTGTATGTGTAATTGTGAAGTCAAGGGGTGGGAGGCGTGACAACACTATGGACCACCCATGTGTTGTGCTAAATTCAGGAAGTAATTTACATAAAATGTGGACATCTCGCTACAAACTACTGGGATAAAAAACTTTCCTTGTGAAATATGGCAAATCAAATCATCTTTCCTACACATTAGTCCAAATGGTTCAACACTCCAATGTCTGGGAACGGGTTTTCTGCGCGTGGAGAATTTGCGCGCGCGCGTGAAAAATTTGCGCGTGAAAAAATAAAGTTCCTGAAATATGTCAGAAAATGTGCAGCAAGGAATTCTAAGGCAGAAAAATGTGAACCTATGATATAATTTCCCATCTGTTACCTGAATTTTGGGTTTGAAAAAAACCCTGATTTTAGATCCCTTGGGAATAGGTTAATTTGCATATTTTGAACATTTCAAAATCACCTAAATTTGACAGAAATACATGGAAAAATTACTCATATGAGGTTTTATATTGTAAAATGTAACAATTTGAGGCTTTTCTCCATTTTAGAAGCTTCATTTTCTCTTTTTTGAAGAAGATTGTTTCACGCGCAAATTTCAAACTTTTTTGCGCGTGAAAACTGAACATTTAAAAATCACTTTAGAATCACTCAGATCGAGATTTCGTACTAAGTAATGCAACAATATGATACTTAATTCCATTTTGTGCCATCTTGTTTGAGCTTTTAAGTATAAAACTGCAGAAACTTTTTTAATCCCTTGGGAATCAGCTAATTTGCATATTGTCACGCGCAGATTTTTCACGCGCAACTTTTCACGCGCAACTTTTTCACGCGCACTAAACCCCATCCCCAATGTCTGAAGTTGAAAGGTACTTTTCTGTTCTTTTTCCTTTTCACATTTTCATCATTACTTTTTGTCCTGTACTGCTGCAGGCCTCCTATTTGAGCCTACCACAACGAAGGAACAGACCTTCCCCTGTACTACTTAACAACTTGAACCAGAGTGATCGCGCAAGCAACGAACCTGCCCAGGGGACCATACCTGCACGGTCTGTGGACATCACAAAGGTGGTAGAGACCATGAGAAAAATTCCTGGTATGTGGATTATTCAAATACCAATAATTTTTATTTCATATTTGCCATTTGTTAGTCCGTATAATGCAAACTCTGCTAACAGGGGCTGTAGGAGGCCAGTGGATGTTAGGTGGGTTGCTATAACTTATAGTATAAGTACAATTTAATCAGGCTACCATACTGTTATTCTTCATTGTATGTTTGCCAAACTTGTGATTTCTATTAACAATGCTGCAAATTAAAGTACTGTCAAAGACAATTAGTTGCACAATAGAAAAGGTACCAAAAAACACATTTAATAAATTGGAACTGCAAAATTCGTGATGGAAATGAAAACAAAACCACTACAAACATATCAAGATTTATTGTAATCCATCCCAGGCTGACAGAAAAGCTAGCAATAAATGATAACCTGTGGATATGAACCAGGGCTTTAGCCAGCTCGAAATTTTTTTCCGTCAGCCAATTGCAATCGTCGCGAAAACCGCGAAAATTGATTGAACTGAGACCTTGAAAAACGGGTTTTAATGAGATTATCGTATGCGAAAGGGCGCCGACACACATTGTCAACAATCATAACAATAGCAAAACAAACAGTGTGTGGCTTGTACGGCCGTGGACAGCGTCCCCAAGCCGCCAGTAGCTTCCACCAAGGATTTTTGTCCATCAAGGTTGACGGATTGGTTTGAAAATTTTTCCGTCCGACGCAGCAAATTTCCGTCAATTGACGGAAAAACAGACGCTGGCTAGAGCCCTGATATGAACAAATCATCAAATGACAATGTTCTTACAATTTCTTTTCAGAAGCAACTGTTCATGTCAAGACATCAACCACTGAACAGAACCAAACCCTTAGCAGCATCTCCTTTCAAACAGCCCACATGAAAAACTTGTTCCATGCGTTTCCAGAAGTGCTCCTGATCGACGCCACCATGAAGCATAACGAAACCAATATACCTCTCTATCTCCTGATGATCGTTGATAGCAATGGTGAGTTCCACATAACAGGATTGTTTATGGCCCTGCTTGAAGACTCTGCTACAATGCTGCACCTCATTTCTTCCTTCAAAGAAAGCAACCCAAACCACACCAGGACAGAGTGTATCGTGGCGGATGTGGATACGCCCCATCGAAACCTTCTTGGCGTGCACTTTCCAAACGTGATCATGTCTATGTCAGACCTGCACACTTTGAGGGCGTTTCGACGTGACGTGTCCACGGAAAAGCTTAGGATATCGCCCGACCAGAAAGTTGCATGTCTTCAAACGATGGAAAAGATGGTGTCTGCTCAGAGCAAGGAAGAGTATGACGAACACTACAACATTCTGCAGTTCTTGGACGTTCCTCAAGTACTTGTGTACTTCAACGACAATTGGCATGGCAAGAGGGAAGAATGGGTGGCGGGTCTTCGAAGTGAGCACAAGTTTTTCGTCAGCACTGCCACCAAACACTTGGAAACAACCATCCAGAAAGTTAGAAATGTGATCAAGAAGAGTTTCTCAGTACCAACTTTCTTCACTGATGTCATGAAGTGTGTAGATTCACTTGCACTGGAGAAAGGACAAAAAGTGGTCGACATGGTCCAAAAGGTCAAGCTAGCGCCTTGTTCCAGCGAAGCAGGTTCGGCCGAGGAGCAGTTTGATCGTCTGCTCACCCCACACGCACTTGGCCTTGTGAAGCAACAGCTGCAACTGGCCCTGTCAATCACTGTCATCCGGAACGTCAAGCCGCAAGGAATGCTTCACGTAAAGGCAGAGACGTGTCCGTGTAGCTTCTTCAAAGTCCTGAAGCTACCTTGCCGGCACATCTTTGCAGCACGGCGAGGTAAAGGATTGGACGAGTTTGACCCGACACTTTGCTTTGAACGGTGGACCCGCCAATATTACCTGGACCACTGCGGCATGGTTAGACCTCAGCTAAATGGGAACACACTCATGGAAACCATCGGAGATCCCCCAGCATGTCTGGACGCATCCCAACAAGAGAAGTACAGCAAGGCTGTTCACCTAGCGCAGAGGTTAGCCCTGGCAGCCGCTCGTCTGCCCCACCATGACTTTGTGCAGGCAGTATCCTGCTTGGAGACGGTCGCTTCGGCTTGGGAGCGGCAAGAGCAAGTGATGGTGGCATGTGTGGACCCTGCTCCACAGATTAGCCAGAATGGTACACATCTCAAATATTACACTTTTCTTAATTGTAAACTAATCTAATTTCATTATTGGTTTATTGTGATACCTTTAGTCCCTGCATTTTCCAGGGTTCAGAAAACTTGTGATTTGCAGTATGAAGGAAAGGTTCATTATATCTGCTTTGTTTCAAACTTGCACTTCAAACAATTCTGTTGTACAGTAGTAATAAATTTGAAAAACATAATACATGTATGACATATTTGCAACCTCAATAACGAGATCCCTGTGAAAAAGTTCAAAAGTTTCCAGATAAACGTTATTCAATCTTTTATCCACATAATTCTCGCACAGAGGCATATGAACAGATTGATGAAATACAATTGTTTCAAGAAGATATGACAGTGCCTGTTTTTCACTTGCAGGGATTGGCAGCAGTCAGTCGAGTGCAAGACTTGTTCTACAGGGTGAGCTAGATGAAGACAGCTGTCAGCCTCCAAGGAAGAAGATGTGCCAAGATTGAGGAATCCTCCTAGTTCTAATTAACGCCATGTGGATCTTCAATTTCCTAACACTGGTAGTAACATAACCAGTGAACATGTTCACATCTCTAACCCTACTTCCTCAGTGTGAGTATTGTCACTGAAGAAAGGAAGTGGATGCTACCTGTAATATCTTCTGACCGTCTAAAAAATTATACCTATAGTTGCTTGGGTAACTGCCTTTTGGTGCTTTGCTCATATCTCCCTTTGGCATTGTTAGCATTTTTTTTTTGATATGTAAAAAAATTTAAAAATAAAACAGGCATTGGAAGAAAATAAAAAATTTCTATGATCCTTTCCCTCTTTTTTGTTCTTGATACATTTCATAAAGAGATGTATCAGTAACAAATACTATACTTCAGATGTTATGATGATAAAATCTCAGGATTTAATAAAAACAAAGGATTTTTTTCCAAAAATTTAAGGCATCTGGTTTGTTTTGCTTTTCATAACGTTGAAGAAACATCTAAGAGAAAATTTCCATGTCTAGACAAAAGGCAAACATTTTTGTAACTCTGTGAGTGTGTGACATTTGTAAATAAAAGTAAAATATTATGGAACTGTTTAGATAAATGTAAACACTGGTTTTAATAATTTTCTTCTTAAACGTATTTCACACCTTCCCTTTTTCTAAAGACGGTACATTACTAACCCCGGGTTGACTTGACAATGGACACCACTGTTGACAGACACAATAGTCATCACCATGACAACTGGCTCATTTGACAAGCAAGCCCAGCTGTTCCATACTTTTCAAACTACCTACACATGCTGGACAGATACCTCAAGATCAGAATTTACGAAATAAAATCAAAAATGTCATGGATATTAGGAATGTTTCCTTTGTTGGCAAGAAACTAACTTGAGAATTTAAGTACTGGTAGGATAAAGAACTGTCAGCAACTTTGAAAACACACAAAATGCCAAAAATCATAATACTGTGCTGTTACTAGCCTCGCTCCTTAGGTGTCGCCAAAAAGTGAGGAAAATCACCAATAAGTTAATAGCAAGGCTGTTGTGAGCAGTGAAAAATTTTACATAGCAAAATGATAAGACACATATTTTACTGTACTGGTTCTGCCCAGGAAGGAGGCGTGTACAGACCTGTTTTCCATCATTTTGACGTCTGAAAATATCATGAATCTGATATCGTAGAAATACACCTCTTATCTCACCTTCGTCGCTCAGATCGTCTAGTGTATCATTCTCCTCGCCCCGAAGTCTTCTCTCGCACTTTTCTGGGAAGTAACGCTGAATCTGTGCCCATCTTTCTTTGTTGACAAGCGTGTGTTCCCGCGCGTTCTTCCGGGCCCAACTGGAGATGCGCAGCCGACACATCGGACAGACGAAGTTTGCCTCGCCGTTTTGGACGTTCTCCTGGAAGCACGGCATACACAGCTCGTGTGAACATGGCATGGTGACCGGTTCTACCAGGATTTCCATACATATCGGACATATCACCTCAGATAAAGCGGGTTTCTGTGAATAATCCACCGTTTGGGACGACTTTCGCTTCGGTGGCGCCATTTTTTCGTGAAAGAAAATCAAACTATCGCCCAACTCTCGCGATGGCGAAATCTCGCGAGACTATTGTGAGGGTCATAAGTAGGTTTTTGTAACACTGGCTCGTGCATTATCTTCAATAGAGACAGGCTAAGCATGACCATTTACAGACTTTTATTACACTAATATAAGACTAACAATATAAAAGAGATGAAAATCATGATATTAGATTTCATTAAAACATTCTCAGCCTATCTCTGTTTCAGAACATTTCCGAGAAATACTCCATACAGAGTCACAAAATAGGAAAACATGGCGCACATGAGTTTGAATTCGTATCTTCAGCAGGTATCTTACTATTTCCCGTTTATTTCTCACACCTCGTACTGTCGTACTGGTGTCAACTATCGCACATATTTATCGTCATGCTTTATGTTTATTTAATTACGATGTGTATTTTCAACTATGAGCAGCCTATAGAGCTATGTGGTGATTTTATTTGGGATAGTGATGGGGAGGGGGGCGATCAGCGTCACTAATTTAAGAAGCACTAAATTTTATATTTTCACGCCAGAAAAACAGTTAGGTGAGCAACATGCAACACAGATCACTACTCGAAATGGGGTTTGAACTCATGACTCTTGGTGCAGATGCAAGGTTACTAATCACTGGTCTTCCACCTAAATGAAGATGTGTATGTTTTTGTTACCTGTAGGTAGACAGATCCATCAACAACTGTGATGGCTCAGTACTGGCAGACCTGTTATCCTTCAGACATCCTCATATAGCCAACACAAGACTTCAGGTGGGACTTCTTATTATAAAGTCGTTGCCTCAACTAATACATAACATATGTGAAGGGCATTTTATTTTACTTAGAACATTAAGAACAGTTTTAATTTAACGTATTTGTAGACGGAGTACTCAAATGAAGCAGACCATTATCTGTGCATTGTACACTTAGGATAATGGGGGCCTAAATTTAGCGAGAAGTAAAGCAAGCCTACTTACTTAATCACAAACGACCGCCTTCCTGGATTCAGCATGAAATGACACTATAACATCTCCATGCAGGGCCTCGTTTGATTAAGTTAATTGTCCATCTCGAAAGAAGCAGTAGTTGATTAAAGTTTAAACATCTTTACAACTTGATCACATGTGCCCAATCCAACCCACACAGATAGAGCACCCAGAGCAACACTGTGAGCAGTTCTTTGAGCAGCCATGGGATGAACTATTGGCTGCTCACATCAGGTATGCTTTAATCTTCTTTAATTTTTTTCTGTATCTCTCAATGTCATTGTTACCCCCCAGGAAGGAGGTTCTGGTTGCTTTTGTGTTTTTGCACCTATAAAACTCTAGATCCTTCTTCTTCAGGTAAATTCAGATCCTTATGATGGATTTGTTAGAAGTTTGAATCTTGGGATGTTGATAGTTGTAGCGGTCCCCATGAAACAGGACAATTTTGGACACCATAGCAGTATTTTTTGTGTTGTAACAATAGGTGTACTGTGAATGCAGGCACCATAGTTTCACAATGCATGTAACTAGTACATGTGCATGATTGGAAATGGAAATGTCAACTTTTTGTCAAGTGTCAATGTGTACAGCAATTTTTATTCTGTTTAATTTTTGTTTGTTTTTGTCTGTAGATGTATCTGGGCAGTTGGTAACCATGACTTTGTGGAAGCATACGGCTGCCAGACTGTGGTGGTGCAGTCCCTCATCAAAGCCATCCAGAGCCATAAAGACGACAACTGGTCAGTTCACATTTGACTGTTGACTGGCCCTGGACCTGTGAATTATACAATAGATCTTTATATGCTCACTAGTACAGTTCATCTATCATTACATTCCATAGCATCTTCATTCTTACACCATCCACTGCACAGGGTATACAGTGGCCCTGGACTTGTGACTTCAGTTTATAGTTAACAACAGAACTTCATATGCTCACTTACACAGTTACAGTATCCGATGTAACATTACAGTACATAACACATTACAACACCCAGCTTCCCCTGTACAGGGCCCCCACAGTGATGTACACTTAATCCCTGGACCTGTGACTCTAGTTTAAAGTTCACAACAGAACTTTATACACTCCTTTACAGTTACAGTACCTGATGTAACATTACAGAACATACTAGTAAAACAATAAAATGACAACCTTTCCTTCCACAGGGCCCTCCCAGTGATGTACACAGTAGCCCTGGACCTGCGCCTGTTTGCCCTGAGTGCAGACGTACAGCTGGTGAGGAAAGGGAAGGGGAAACCTGGGGAGACTCTGGAGAAGGCAGCTGATGTCCTCATGGGGTGTTTCAGGGTGTGTGCTAGTGACAGGTATGATCAGGTGTGCTTCATTCTGCTAGCAATGTAATAGTTTATGATGTATTGTTATGTTTACCTTCACAGAAGGGAAACACAGTTTTGGCTGTGTCTCCTTCTTCCTCTTTTTCTGACAGATTGTCCTCTCTCTATATATATCATAGCAATGTAAATAACTATTTTTGGTATCATATTATTATTTCATTAGCATTAGCAGATCACTGCTGTATAAAGTGTATGCAACTGTGCACTTCAGAACAATTTTAGAGAGTTTATTACCATATGAGCCCCTGATGATAAGAACACAGGTGGTCATCTTTGAGAATGAAGGGTCACCAAAAAAATAGCATACAAACATACTTTTTGAATGATTGAATATGATTAATTATCAAGGCACAACAATATATGATATAATATTTGTTAATCAAACATTTGACACATTTTTTCCAACAGCCGATCAGATCTTGATGTGTCCAAAAAGTGGGGAATGCTCAACATTGTCAATCAACTCTTCAAAATCTACTTCAAGGTAGACACTTTCTCTAGAGACAGTTTTATGTTAGAAATTTTTTTTTCTACAAATTTGTCATATTTCCTTCCTTAGATGTCAATACATTGAGTATGATCTGAACATTTCCTATTACTACTCATTGCTACATGTAAGTTTACCGTAGTGTAGACATTCATGTAGATTGTGGATTTTGAAAGGCTTTTGTAACCATTTTCTCACAAGAAACTTACGTTGTTTTAGATCAACAAGCATCACTTGTGTAAACCCCTGATCAGAGCTATAGACAGTTCCAACCTCAAGGATGATTTCACTAAGGCACAACTTGTCACCTACAGGTAAACAACTACATTTATGACGTGAATTTGTTGTAACGATTTGTTTTGATTAACCTTTCTTTACAGACTAATACTGTTATGTGTTATGTTTGTAATTTAGAAGGTAGGCAATCCAAGTGAATTGCCAAGATCTTAGAAAAATTAACACAGTGTTCAG
Source organism: Branchiostoma floridae (assembly GCF_000003815.2). Taxonomy (NCBI): domain Eukaryota; kingdom Metazoa; phylum Chordata; class Leptocardii; order Amphioxiformes; family Branchiostomatidae; genus Branchiostoma; species Branchiostoma floridae. The sequence continues at coordinate 8,931,654 of NC_049990.1, forward strand.
AGACTTTGTATACATGAATCATGTTTGTGCATTGTCTTTCTTTTTCAGATATTATGTTGGAAGGAAAGCTATGTTTGATGGCGAATTCAAACAAGGTAAGGTATAGCATTCCCAAGTACTAGTATTAAGGAAAATATATGTTATATACATGTTCTTCCTAAAGTTAGTTGAGTTAATATAGATAGAAGATGTATGTAAATTTGATGTATTGCTATTTCAGATGTATTGCTGTTTCCAAGTTATTATATACATGTATCATAGTTTCAAGGTCATTTATAATGTCTTGATATGGAATTGTTGTAAATAAAATATATGATGAGAGAATTTTTTCCCTTGTACCAGCTGAAGAATACCTGACCTATGCCTTTGACCACTGCCATCGAGCCTGCCGCAAGAACAAACGTTTCATCCTCATCTACCTGCTTCCTGTCAAAATGTTACTGGTAAGTTTATAGAGTTTTATTTTGAATTATTATCATGAACCACACTGTAGTCTAAGCATTGGCTGTCTTGTGTGGTGAGTGAAAAAAATGTGACAGACCTCAACAACAGCAGACCTGGACCACTGCAGTCAGGGAGCAAGATGCAGTGGAGAAAATTGAAGACAAACTAAATGCAGCTGCAAGATACAGTGGCTTGTCTACTACTAGTACTACTGATGGTTCTGCATTGCTTGAAAAAATTCTTTCTACATGATATTTTATGGAATTGATGAAGATGGCAAAGAACATATGTAACATTAGAACAAGGTCAGCGATTTGAGATTCTTCTTTCTATCCTAATAGTGTTATACTAAAATCATGTTGAACAGCTTCAGCCTTTGTTTTCTTCCTAGGGCCACATGCCATCAGTGGAGCTCCTGCAGAAGTATGACCTCACTCAGTTTGCAGATGTGGCCAAAGCTGTCAGGTACCACAGTTTTCTCACTACTCATAGATTTTGCACATTCATGTACTTTTTGGGTCAGTACTTTTTTAGGATACCAACTTGAAGTGATAAATTTGTACATGAATGACCTTAAATGATAATCACATAACACTGTATTGTAAAAACCATGTGTCTCTTCCTGCAGTACTGGTAACCTCCTTCAGCTGAACGATGCCATGGCCAGACACGAGGCCTTCTTCATCCGCTGTGGAATCTTCCTCATTCTGGAGAAACTGAAGATCATCACTTACAGGAACTTGTTCAAGAAAGTGTAAGTTGACTTAAGTGTAGTTTTCTTGTTCTTGTTTTGCTATGGCATCAACTGGCTGAATGGCTTGAACTGACTGAATGGCTAAACACTGGGAGGCTATGGTAGGCTATATGTGACATGCTTATTTCCCAACCATGGTCTGAAGAAGGTTGGGAGGCTATGATCAGCTATATGTTGCAAGAGCTTAATTCTCAACTATAATCTGGAGCAGGTCAGGAGGCAATGGTTGGCTATATACGTAATGTGATTTAGGTAGAGGGCTAGAAATTATTTAAGGTACGAAAAGTTCAAATCTCCTATTTCCATCCTGTAGGTACCTACTGTTAAACACTCACCAGCTCCCACTAGACGCCTTCGTTGTGGCTCTGAGGACCATGGGGGTAAGTACTGTTAAGTCATTTAATTTTGAGTGTTTTAAGTCAATGGAATCTTGTAACTTTCTTTTTTTGTTTTCTGAAATTGAATCTTTAGATGCCTAACTCTCAAAGTTCTTTATCTAGAAGATCATCATTCATAGCCACGACTGGTAATTGAATTTTATTCCTATTGAATGTTTGTTTCCGAATTCAGGTAACTGATGTTGATCTAGACGAGGCCTCTTGTATTGTGGCTAACCTCATTTACATGGTCAGT
>NC_049990.1:8933584-8938754 GCF_000003815.2 Branchiostoma floridae
CTGTATTATAGAGCATCAAATTGTACCAAGAGCATATTTCGAGAAATGTTTGTTTGGCCTGTCCAACATAAACTTTATTTTTCCCTTCTTCCTACAGGGCCACATCAAAGGGTACATCTCACACCAGCACCAGAAACTGGTGGTCAGCAAACAGAATGCCTTCCCACCATTATCTACTGTCTTATAACTGGAAACATCATCTCAATTATGGTCAAACCATGGACATTATCTGTATAGTCATTACATGTATGTTTACCTCCATGGGAGGGTATTGTTTTGCTCTGTTTTTTTTTCCTCTTCTTCTTCTGCTCCAAAAAATCAGGTCTATGACATAGATCAGACAGCTGTTGCCATGTTAGTAAAGTTGCAGACATCCTGTAATGTTCAATTACATTATGTAGCAAGTGGCAGGACGGAGCTGGAGAGGCTGGTCACCAGATATCTGAATGTGTCAAAGAAAGAATAAACAGAACAGTAGTTTGTTAAGCTGCACCACATTATGTTTCTTCTTATAAATATAGTTTCAAACACACTACCTGTTTTTGTAGCCAGCACTTTAGAAAAAAGTTTACAGTCGTTTTTAAAATAGTCTTTGTTATTTATTTGATAGCAAAAGCCTTCAGCCTGCTATAGTAACTATGGTTATTGGGTTAGACAGGAGGGACAAGGGTAGAATAAAAAAATAACAGTAAAAGACATTCATCATGAAGGAGAAAGGATGCCTCATACCTCCCATTTTACATAGTACAGATATGGATGTAACTGCATGAAAAAATCTACTGAGATGTATGAATTGATAAAGAGTTATGCCAATCTCTCGTACAAGTTCAGAAGAAGTTGTTCTGCTAACATAAAACATTACATGAAAATGAGTTTAAGATCTTTTCCAAATTTATTGTGGGACCAACATGACCAATACATGTATTTGTAATTATTTCAGTCACAGCTTTTATGAAGAAAGAAAGCTGATGAAGTTTACGTTGTACTTGATAGAATGCTATAATCTAAATATCAGCCTTAAGAAAAAATAGCTTTGAACTGAGAAAAATGTGTTTCCAGTTACCAAACAGACCCAGGCAAAAACCTGCAAGACTAGACTTTTTTTATCGAGAATGGACATATGATTTCCACCCTGAGACACTCACTATCCATGATGAAAACATTGTAGAATCCTTTTCCAACATGTTCTTCTCATTTCTATATATCAAATTGTGTTCATACACTGTATATCTGTGTAATTACAACTTGTTGAAAATACCAGTGTCCTGATGCTTTTCAGTTCTACCTTGTAAACCAGTATTTATTGGATCACTGGCCAAAATTTAAAGAAAGAAACAGAATCCCTTCCCACTGTCTTATTTTTTTCAGGACGGAAATCAGAAACACAGCATTAATTTTCCAAGGCAGGGTCTTCAAAACGCCCCTATGCTGGACCCGTGTTACTGTTACCAGGCTACTAATAACCACACTTAAAGCACTTACCTCCAAAACATGTATAATCATACAAGATCAACACGGTATGTGTACGGTGTCATTAAACACTTTCAACTGTTTTGAATTTACCATCACCACACATCCACCAATTTGCTATAGATAGTAGATTTAGATACTGTAAGTTTGGAAACGTTTGCAGCGATTTTATTACATTTGCATCTTGGTGTCCTCCCCAATCTAAATATTTGTCTCCAATGTACATGTACAAAAATGTATTACTAATGCACTGCAGAATTATTTTTACCGCTAATTTGATACATCACAAAAAAAACTCGTCTTCCATGCCATGGAAAAAACCCACAGTGGAAGTAAATGAGTTTACAGTAAGTCACACATACAAGTTTAAATACTAGTTAGGCTATGAGCGTTATATTGGTTCGAATCGTACTGAGCCATTGCCATAAGTCATGGATAAGATAGATTTTCAATCAAGTAAATGGTACAATCCCTCATGCACACATGACGTTTTTGTATTCAAAACTTTTGGTGCACCTCTGAAGAAAGATTATGAAATGTCTGACTAGTTGGAAATGTTACTTCTGAATAAGTTAGACATGTCCAATTCAAAACTTTTACTCACGCTTAGTTCATTCTAAGGCCTCAGAAGTTCACAGATTGTTATTAGTTTATTTAAACTTTGTAGTTTCCCTTGGGTGGCGTAGTTCAGCACCAAGGACAGGACATGCCCGGCAATAGGGTTGGGAATTTTTTTTGCTACGAAGGAAATCAACAATGGAAAACCTGACGTTACAGTTTTGTAGATAGAGCAGTGAAGCTGGGAGGAAAATGAGTCTGATCACAACATTCTTTAGATTTGGATTACTGGCTTTTGCAAAACCCCATCATGCCTGAACTGAGTTCATCTCACAAATTTATAACATTAGTTTGATATCCAAACAAAGCTAGGTCATCTCCAACCAAACATGAACGTTTTGTGATCCTGAGTTATAAAGTTATACAGACCTGGGTCCGAAAAAAAAAACTTAAAACAAAGAGCAGAGAATCGCCTTTATGTATCCTTTAGGTAAAGCCGATAGGTTGGTAGTGAGGCAACGTCCCCTGAAAAGTGGAAACCTCAGTCCGGTTTAGCAGAGCTTACGCAAAGTAAGCGTTATCATATAGGTCACGGACAAGGTTTTGCGTGTGAAAATGCTAAAAGGGCGCAACTACCTGATTTAAGTGGATGAAATCTACGTTATTTCTGTAAAGCCCTGACCTTTTGAAAGCTACACAGGGAAGGGACTACTACACTGAGACACACAAAATGAACACAGGAGTTGGTGACTGCGCTCTTTGAGTACGTTGTTTATAACACGACTGGGCTGTTGTCAAGGTCCAAGAACACGTGTTCCAACGAACGCCTTCATGACATCATTCGAACATCGGCAGACATCTTGTGCATGACCTTGGTGAATCATTACGAGATCACTCGCTCTTTCAAAAGGTACTCGAGTAATATATTCCCCACAGACATGTTTATCCTTGTTAAATACGGGGACGGACAGTGTTGCTTGTTCAACCCGGACTGTATGGTGGTGAACCTGGTGCGACACATGCAGGAGAAGTGCGGGTATCCGAAGGAAACCGGTCTGGACTTGGTGGACCAGAACGGGGAGACCCGCGGACTCTCCCGGCATCCACCCCGCACCAACGCCGCTAGGCTCTGCGACGACAGGTGATCTTTTGATTCTACCATTTAATTATTCATAACCTTTTGTTTTTGTAAGCCAGGAGTATCAAAGTTGTCACGCAAAGAATTCGATAGTCACAAATCAAATTTCACAACCATTCGTTGAATTTATCATAACGTTGCTCCTCTCAACCTTCTGATATTTACATTGTTCCAAATAGATAAAAGTACGATTACACGCACGCACCTATCTCCATCGGTTCTGAAGTATTCACATTTACAAGCCGCATGCCCCTTAGCGAAATAATTTTGAATTCCCATTTGAAAAAAAAACTAGCCTGAGGGAAGGTTAAAGTGGTTCATTACTCTGTCTTGGGAAAGTCCAGAGTTTCTATTCCAATAGAAAGAGTGGTGGTTTTAAGTTCGTGGTTTAAACAATAAAAGCGCTACCGTCATATAGTGGGAAAAAGGACGCGTTTACGGACAGCTAGTTGGAACCACTATGATCGGTGTGCATTCTTGTATGTATTCAATGTTTGAGGATCGGTCTGTTTTCAATTTTCCCACAATGTTAGTATTCTTTAACCGTAACAAGCCCAGAGGAGTACAAATGTAATAGAAAAACGTGTAGGCAGAGTGAATGCGAAACAAAACTTTTCGCTTTGCCTTTGGTCACACAAAGTTTAAGACACACCCACAAACATAACCCCAACGCAAATACTTCAACATTTACAGTATCACATCGTATTGCCCCTATATGTTGTTCCATCGCAGGAATGTCTACATCCTCGTGAACATAGCGCGGGGACCAGACGGCTCCTACCGTGACGTCATCCCCCTGATCGAAGGAGGCGCCGATGCGGTTCCAGAACTTTACAAGAAGATGAGAGTTCATCTACAGCAGCTCGAACTCCAGAGGCTGGAGGAGAAAAGGGAGAACGAGCGAAGGGAGCTCGAGAGAGAGAAAGAGAGAGAGAAAGAGCGTCAGAGAGCGTTGGAAGAGGAGAGACATCACAAAAAGAAAGTGTCCGTGGCAACACCGGAGACTTTGGGTGTGGAGAAATCCTCACACAAGAAAACACCCGAAAAAGCTCGCCCCAGTTCTCGTGTGTCCTTGGATGGGAAAGGTACTTCAAAAATCAACGTCAGCAGGGGCCGGGGACGGAAACATTGACATTTAAAGTTTACTTGATGTCAGTTTGCAAGTTTTTTTTCATTTTATAACCAAATCGGTTCTACACGGGGCATCCCATTACGTTGTCTATGTAGCGAATTTAAAGACAGTCTTCCTACATGTAGACTTGCACTCGGCTATCAATGCAATTAGCCTTGTGGTTGCTTGGCACTGTAGATATGAATATTTCTATGACAATCCAATTGTCATAAAAGTGTTTCCATCATAAGAAAACGGTTACGGAACTTTGCGGGTTCCCTTTGAAATTCAATCGCACAAAGTTCATTCCAAGGCCTCTGAAGTTCACAAATTGTGAAATGGATGTAGTTCAGCACCAAGGACAGGACATGCTGGGCAATTAGGATTTGAAAACATTTGCTACGAAGAACATTAAAAAGGGAAAACCTAACGTTACAGGTCTGTTGCTGTTCTCTTATATGTGCTATTGTGTGTGACTAACTGCTAGTATTCAAATAAGGATTTGGAGGACATGTCCATTGATCACCTCCTGCCACTCTCCCCTGTACTATAAACATGTCTATAGTAGTACATTTTGTATATCAATGATATACCTCTGCAAAAAGACAGTCCAAAATCAATACATCCTTGTGAATCATTTATATAATTGGGGGTTATGCTAAGATGTACTTACCATCTACAGTATAATCTGAATTATACCTCATACGAGACCTTGTTCAGGGAGAGTACAATATGCAGTATTCCTGGGAATCGCTAGATGGTGCACAACATACATAGAAAAGAAAAGCAAAGCATGATGGGACCTCACATGATGACACCCCTTCCCAATGATTATGGATCGACTGCAAGATTAAATACATCATTTCGTGCTGTCCATGGGCGAGTTATGTTAA
>NC_049990.1:8940289-8954080 GCF_000003815.2 Branchiostoma floridae
CCCTTCCCAATCATCATTGACTGAGTGCGAGAGTAGATAAATAAGTCTGTGCTGTCCATGGGTGGGTAATGTTCACTAAATCCCTGCAGCTGAACATAAGTTACTGAGGGTGGGAAGATATACCTGAACAAGGTCTCGTATGAGGTATAATTCAGATTATACTGTAGATGGTAAGTACATCTTAGCATAACCCCCAATTATACCTCACTGACTCGACCTTGTTCAGGGAGAGTACAATATGCAGACTCCAAAGCTGTATCTGGACAGCACAGGTATCAACTGAAGTATCAGTTATAGTCTAAGAAGGTCAGTTCTCGTGACCTAATGTCCTACCAGTATAACTGTTAGATAACACTGAGTGCCTGATGAACAAACACTGAAAAAGCATTAATCCTTAGGACTTGGTACACATTGTCCAGTCCCATCAACTTGCCCCCCCCTTTTCCCAAGGGGAAGGAGCCATCCTCAAGTCACCTTTGAGGAGAAAAACACAAACCTCTTGTTTCCCTTCATAGAGGGGAGAAACCCATTAGATGAAGTGGCTGATCCTCGTGAAAGAACAGCCTATAACAATAAAATAAATCAATGTTTATTGCACAACAATTGTAACGGGTACAATGTACATGTAAGGTAAGGCAATGTATAGCATGAATGTGTTGAACGACTGGGCTAATATAAGAGCGCCCAAGCCATCTATCGACCACAGGAAACAATAGCTGAAATTCAAGCTAACTGTGGCTCTAAATAAACCAAAGAGTACCAACATACCAATAATACATTTGAATTGGTGTGGTTCATGCAAAACATGAAGTCAACTGTGTTAGATTCCTCCGGAATCCCCATAACGTGTGTAACAAACATACTGAACTTGTAACAAGTAGAAGCCTCATCTGTGGCAAAGGCAATCTTTACAAATACAATCGAAGTGAGTACCAATTTTGGTAACTCAACATCACATTTTAATGTTTCCAGTCAAGTGGATTGCAGGCTGCCAGAAGCCAGCCTTGTGAGCCTAAATTGCATGGCTCACTTGTCACCCATCACCTACCGGAAGCTCGGGATAGTGACGTTCAGAAAGGTGTCTGGTAACTTGCATTGTTCCCCAACACCTAATTTAACAGTGAACATTTTACACTCACACATGAGTACAGTTCCACCCTTAACGTGTGAACTTGTATATTTCACTAAGAAACATTAATAGCAAGAAGTACTTGCAATATGTCAATATCAACTGACATCAAGAGTAGCACTGAAGGACAAGGTACATTGTGGGCCTTCGTCATGTTGCGGACACCAGCAAAACTATAAGGGTTGACATAATACGAAAAACATCACAAGTTTTATCGTATTAATCCCATCACATGTCCCATCATATTGATCACATCACATATCTCATCATATTGATCACATCACATATCTCATCATATTGATCACATCACATGTCTCATCATATTGATCACATCACATGTCTCATCATATTGATCACATCATATGTCTCATCATATTGATCACATCATATGCCTCATCATATTGTTCACATCACATGTCTCATCATATTGATCACATCACATATGCTTCAGCATACTGACCAGCTGGATAGTATGATAAAAAACCCAGATGGTAACAATGCAACAACGTCTATTAACGTTAGTCTGTGTGCAAAGACTGCACAAGATAATTAAATTGATCTTCTCTGCAATGTCTGCCATGATCAGTTTTGATCATGGCTATGTGTAACATGTTCTACAACTCTGTTGTAAGTTACCTGTGAACTTAAAAGGAACACATATTGCGCTACTTCAACACCATGTGAAGAAGAGGGGCGACGGACGTTTCCGTCCGTAGAAGCGCCAGCAGTAGCTTAACGCTAATAACAAGCCACAAAACATGTACAAAACATAATGTAATTGAAGCAAAAATAGTCTGCACAATTTCTCCGCACAACTCAACCATATTAGCGATAGTTGTGGAGACGTATCAAGCTCGGGCAGCGGCGCCAATTCAGAACAAGAGTTCCGAAACTTGAAGTTCACGTTCATATTGGTACATGTAGCCAAGGCGTTTTGCCCCTTGACTTCAGATTACCGCTGTACACGTAACCAAGTAACTACTGGTGTAAAATTAGCAGCCAGAAAGGTAGCTAAGTTAATGTAAGGCGGCAGAATTGCGTGCTCGAGGCCCCTCCTCAAAAACAGGGCCACCGATTTCCCGAAAAATATGAATGGAACATCGGGGGGCGTTCATGCCGACAAGATAAAAAGCGGGTTGCTTTTAAGGTCTTTTAATACCCATGACACCACTGAACGTTACGCTGATAGTGGACTTTCAGTCGGATTCAACCAATGTGATGTTCCCGATAACGTATAACGTGTAAAAAACAGGTCTATAGCTGAGCCTGGAACGTAAATTATGGCGGCCAAAATGTTACCAGCACGTTCCAATGACCTTTTGACCCTTTAATGGGGTCCTCTAGCGATTTAAACAAGAATCGCACTTCTGATACAACATTAGCCAACGGTATTTATAAACATCCGACTAAGTGCTTGTAGATTCGGTAAGTCTACTGGCAAGAATAGCAGGTTTCACACCTGCATACGAGGTATTGAACGTCTACAATATTCGAACGGTAGTGTCCTTGATTGGATCAAGGATAAGTTACCTGATTGGCTACCTCAATAGCCCCTGCTCTGGTGACTGGGAATCCCCGCCAGTCCAGGACGAGCACGTGGCGAGCAACTGTATACAATGCTCAGATGGTCGGCATATAATAGTTAATCAACCAGTTAAAGAACGTGGTTAATATTTTCTTCATCCTAAAACAACAGGAAGAAGACAACGTTCCGGTGTCAAACACCAACATGCTAAGAATGATGAGGATACTTCCAAGCCGAGCGATGTGGACGCAAGGCTAAACAGTGTATAACTGACAAGTGTCTGCCATGTTCAGACTATATTGTCTGTTTGCACTATAATGAACACAACAAAACTCCATTGTCGGCTCTTGTGATAAGGCCGCGCCGAACAGCAAAAAGTGTGGCAATTAAAATTATTGCCATAGCGACGGTTTTAATGTTTATAAGTTTTACAGATTGTTGTTGTTAATGGGTTTTAATAGTCGTATTCCATTCGTTTGGCGATCGATGTTCATAGAGCATTGCTGTCAAAGGGGGTCCCTTGTGAGTGAAGGGTGAACTAATGTAAATGCTCCTCATCGATTTTACAAATCAGGGCCTCATTTTACATGAATGATATCAGTTGATCATCCTCTCTAGCTAAATAACAATATGCTAAAAAAAGGGTTTTTGCCAGTATCGATATAGATATATATATAGATATATAGATAGATAAAAATATTTTTCTACTGAATTAATTGTGTTTGTCATGAATTATGCAAATAAGGCTCTCATTTGCATAAACTATATAACTTGATCATCTCCAACGAATTGACATGCGCAATATATGTTAAGAAAGGAGACTTTTGTCGCCTTTTCTGCTAATTTATGCAAATTAGGACCTAATTTGCATAGTTAATGTTAAACGATGTTCACTTGTACATAACTTCCAAATGCTACAAGTAAGAAGTTCCCGTCATTTATCAAAATGACATTATAGCATTTTCTCATTAATTATGCAAATTATGCATTTATTTATCAATATTCTCCTCTTTCTCAGTTACAAAGGTCACATGTTGTAATGGTCCTTTAATTGAGCTGAGCATGTTTCCCAATTTATTATGCAAATTAGCTTCCACTCTGCATAATTCTTCATAACTAATATGTAATTATATTAAGCATCACGTAACCTATCCACATACCAAAAACCATAACAATCCGTCAACCCCTTCTTTAGTTATTCCCTTTAGAAGTCTGACACCTAAGTCTAAACCTGTCCTGCAGTTCCAAAATAAGCCGCTAGGGGGCCCAAACCTATACCACTTACTTACAGCATCAAGAGCTGTCTACCACTTAAGATTCATAGCCGCAGCATGTCCAGAACTCGAGATATCAAACCAAGAAGTTCCGCTGCAGTACCGTAACAGGCCACTAGAAGGCCAAAAATCTTATCGCTTCCAGGTCTCAACAAGAACTACCCACGTACCGAATATCAATACAATTCATCCAGGCGTTCTTGAGCTATGGTGGTCTTCTACAACCGGCACACACATACAAACGCTACCCAAAATATAACTTTCTTGGCGAAGGTAACCATCACATCGCTATCTCACAACCCCCACATGTTTTAAGCTCAAACAATGCTTGTTTCACACATCAGTTTGTACTTTTGAAAACAGAAAGATATTAAGGGTGAAGAAGGCCACCAAACTTTCCAAACTCCTGGACACATAAACCACGAACGAACCCGGAAGTGATTTCCACGACTCACAGGTCATTTTCCGAGAAACATATCTCCACAATCTTTTACCCCCTGTTTCAAATGTTTACATTTCCATGACCACCATACTACATACTACAATTCGGGTACGTTTGAAGTCCTAGGCTTTTCTCAATTTTGCCCGGCTATCAATCAAAAATTGCCTTGCGCGAATACGGAAAACACTGATGAGCACGTACGTGCCCTGGGCGACTGGAAAGCTTACCCGTGGAGGTAATGGTACAGTCCGGCATGATGCAACTACGCATGCGCGGACTTTTGACATTCCTGACATTCCTATACAGTTTTTAGAATACTTTGGAAACGGTTCCACACTATACTATTAAGCTCGCCCATCAGGCGTCGCTAAAAAGGTAAACAATCGTTCTAACCGTAGTAAGTAGGTAAACACAACAATGTTACCTGAAGTTCCGTGAAGCACACAGAGCTCCTTCTTCCCATCTTCTGGAACATACTTACCAGGAAGAAGTAGAATCATAAGAATGCTCCGCAACCACGCCCGGGACGGTCAATCCTGAGTGAGCGGAGTTCGGAGGAATACCGCCGACCATTTGCCGACAACATTCGCAATGTTTGCATTGTTTGCATAACAATGGTTTATTAGAAAGGACACGTGTTCCTCGTATAGAACAATATTCTATCAAGACTACCAAAAACATGTTAGACTCGTCAACATGAACATGTTAAATCTTGTTGTCTAAGTAACAACAAAGAGCCAGACGTTTTTCCTAAGTCAACCGCTCATAAAACGACTTTAAATTATGGGTTAAACTGCTGGACGCTCCTCCTAGACGAGCGTAGAATGCAACGGCAACATGCCTAACAGCGTGTTCAACATGGAAGCTTATCCGAGCAACCATAACGGAGCGACCGGAGCCCGTAATCTACTTACAGTTCCATTGAGATGTCGATTACCCCGACCGGCCCACGTGGCACGGCGGCTGCCGCTCCTTCTGAATATGGATGGGGCCACGAGAACAGTCTTCCACCGTTCTCGAATCTTTAGCGTCACCTGGCGCAAAGAACGTGGGGTATTACCTCAATTCTCCGAAAGGGCCAGTGCCTCAACCTCGGGCACCATGGCCATAGCGGCCGTCTGTGGCTGCGCTATCCTCCAGGTTTTTCGGCCTGGTGCGCCGATAATGCCAGCTCCGTGTAAGGCACAAGGTATGACGGCCGTCTGTATACGTAGCCTCGCCGATAACCTCCAGGTTCTACGGCATGCTTGGCCCGAATTCTTCCCGTGCATGTTGCGCCGAAAGGGCCTTTTGGTCCTTCCCAGCGCCTGGCAAGCCTTGAGCGCTAAGCTCGACCGCCAGTACCGATAGTAGCCCGCCGATAGGGGCTTTTCACCCTTCCCGGTCTTACGGCCTGCTGCGACGATAGTAGCCGACCGATAGGGGCTTACCCTATCGGCGGCATGGTGCGCCGAAAGTGGTTCTTCTCGTAGCTCCACCACTTGATAATTTTCCAACAACGAAAAACTGAGTCACTACCGGATCATACCGGAGCAAACTCGATGCGTGCACCTTGCGCGAAGCACAAAAGGAAATGATGATTGGGAAGGGGCGTCATCACGTGAGGTCCCATCATGCTTTTCTTTTCTTTTCTTTGTATGTTGTGCACCATCTAGCGATTCCCAGGAATACTGCATATTGTACTCTCCCTGAACAAGGTCGAGTCAGTGAGGTATAATAGGCTCTTTCATTGACACTATGTGACCTGTCAGTTGATAGACTACTATAAATGTGGCAACTTTAGACTCCACTTCCTCTCGCTCTGGCAGCTCCCAAAATTCCGGTCAGTCTGTAGTGACATCATTTGCTGTCACTGTGGTGAGATGAGTATGGAAAAATACCACAAAAACAAACGAACCCCCCAAACAATACCTCTATAACGTTACCTAGAAATAATGCCACACAACACAGGTTTGTACTGTCAGTTTGTATGCTCGAATAACACACCGTTTACATGAGCTTTTACAGTGGAATACAAAAGCTACATACATAACAATATAAGGCGATTTCACTGGGCTGTTCTATTTGAAAAGTTGGCATGACAGTCAAGAAGAAAATGACATGACATATGAGAGGATTTAAGAAAAATAAAATAAACGTGGGTGCTGAAGAACAAATTAATTCAAGATATGTCAATTAGAAATAGAACTAAAAAAGGGAGGAGCCAGGTGACATTTGCCTTTCTAACCCTTAACGTTTCAAATAGAATAGCCCAGGATTTTATGAGAGTACGACAATTTCGAACTCAATCTGTAAACAATGGTAGATGGTACAGAAATCATTTCAAGTACAAGACTGCGGTGCAATGTGTAAATTAAAAGTTAATAAAAAATAAAAATTAAAAAATCCTTTGCCATTTGCAGAAGGTTCAGCAATTACTGCAAACTTAAATGCATTTGCAGTCTCTCTGTTGACATGTACTCAGATCAAGATCTCTACTGGTTGAATGGGTGATTCTGCCAGATCCCAATCTGCATCCTGACATAAACATAACATTTTCAACTGCTATGATGACATGAAAGCACTGTGTAATACCAGTGACAGATCTACATCTACATGTTGGGTATCACATTAAATGTTACTCTGCACTATGTACATGACTGTTAGTAACATTCGGATGTTAAGCACTGGGTAAATGTTTAAACATCACAGTCACTTTCTATATCATACCGGCAATAATATCTGCATAGTCGAATTGTCACAAAAATATCTCATTTCTTAATTTTCTACAGACAGTACAAGAGTCTCTAGCAACATACCATTTTGGAAGTCTGCTTATTAGTATTTAATGTATTGTGACAAGAATGTTTGCTACTGACACTACACATTTTCCTGTCCTACATATTTAATATTATTCTTATGGATCCAGTTATATATAATTTCACTAAAAGTACAAATGAAAGAAGGCTTTTATAATTATAATCTGATTGTAGGTCACCAGAATATACAAAACTGATCACAAAAACAAAACAACAAAAAAGTATGATATAAAAATGATCTCAGGTAAACTAAACTGTTGTTATAAAGCATATATTTCATTCATTGGAAAGACTGCAGATGCCCTAACAACCACTTTTGGACATCGTACAATTTATGATTCTGTTTCAAGCAGGCTGTAACAGAACAATCTCTACCACTGGATAAAATTTGGAGATCTAATTTTGCATGTTTGAGTGACATCCATCACTCTTCTTCAGCAACACTGAAGAAGAGTGATGGATGTCAATAAAACATCCAGAGCAAAATTTTCGATTTTTTCTCCAGTTGTAGAGGTTGAATTGCATTGAATATCACAACTCAAGACTCAGTAATTCTGTCAACTTATTGACTTTCACATCTTTCAGACTTATCTAAGAATATGATATAAATTACTGTTAAACAGCTTTATACATAGTTTCAAGAAAGTATCATAATTATGGCATCGTATATAATACTGTAGCCCACACCTTGCCTAATCAAATCTAGAACAGTAGACAGCAACTATAGCATGGCATAACTAAGTTCCCTTAGGAAAAAATACAAGCTTTATCATTGTACAAAGCAACAAATACTGAATTTCAACACAACACCAACTCCCTGAATTAGCTAAGAATGTAAACATATACTATAAAGCATAATTTTGTAGTTATTCTAGGATCACTAATATTACATGGTATTCCTAATTTCTACACTGACAAACGTTCAAAAAATATTCTAGCTATAACTGTACATCATTTGCTCCTAGAGGGTCTCTGGTATTACTTAAATTTTCATTATTTGTACACCAGCTAGCTTTGTTATATGTTAGTACCACAACATGACATACATGTACAGCATGTACCCTTTCAGAAGAAAACACGTCACCCATGTTTTTTTTCTTTTGTTCCATGTCCAATAACTAAATTTCCTGTAATTCCATAACTTTTGCAGTTTAGTTGTCAACATTCACGTAGTTGCACATTGGGTGGTTATAACACCCCATTTCCACTAGAGGCCGAAAACACACTTTGACCGTTGAGTGACCAGAGATTTGACAGCTCATTCAACAAATTTCAAAGATAAAGAACAAATCTTTTAGCCTAATAGACATCCTACGTAGTGACCGCTGGCTCAATACTTTCACTTGCTAACCATGTATTGAGCCAGTGGTCACTACGTACGGAGGATGGTACAAATCTTGTGTGTTTTGTTGTGTTTAAAATCATACTTTTTTTATATAGCATCATATTTCAACTATGAAATCAAAGTTCACAGAAATTCACTTTTGGTCACTGTACAGTCACTCAACAATCACCATCTAGTGAAAAGTGGATATCCGGACCTATGCTTTTTTCAAGCAGGTGAGCTTGCACCCAGCTACATGTATTTATAAAGAAGTGCTACATACATTTTGTAATGACTTGTTAACTATGAATTACATACACCTTTTTATGCATCGTCAACAATGTCTAGCCAGTGAAATATTTCATGTCTGAAGTAACAAAACTCTTTGAGATAAGGACAATTTAGATTCATCATTTGCTAAAAGAACACGTTTTGCCGCCATTCAAATAAACATATTGCAGCATGGAGTATCGTTGTGGTTGTCCCATACTCTACATCGTACAAATATAAAAAGGATGTGAATTCTTCCTCAGAGTAGTGACTGCTCAAACATGATTCCCTCGAAGCCCTCTGGCGCTGTGTGGTAGAACTGAGAGAACTGTGTGTCTAGGATGGCACTCTCATCAACTGGGGTTGGACATGGAAAAGAAAAGAAAAGTAACGGTAACCATAAATTCCATTATTTTTGCAGGAATTTCTTTGACTTTGGAATTGGCTATGGTATTCTACGTATCCTTTTTCCAATACCATTTTTTAAACATACAACATTATTTGCGCATTTTGCTGCTTATTTGAAAAACTTATGGTATGGTCACTCACCATAGAAGACTGGGAAGACTGTTCCTCTGATTCCTGTGACAGTGCAGGGTAACTGTGCCCCATTCCTGTAGAAGTTCATTTCTATATGGTCGTACGTGACACCCTAAAAAGATACAATGACATTTACAATGTTATGACCAGCATTTAACTACATGACTTTATCTGTATTATTGAAAATACAGAAGTGTACTTCATACCTGATATCATTCTGCTCTAAGATTAGAAAAGAAATGAAAAGACGGACAGACAAAACACTGGGTGCATGTGCACTTTGTGCACCAAAATTTAGAGTTGTGTCCTAATATTCTACTGTGGGTGCACCAGTGCACCTTTATATGTGTAGGGTTATGGACATACTGGGTAGAAACTAATAATTGCTCAGTTCAAGAAAGTCAAAGAAAGGGTATACAAGATAGTATAATGTTGGAGACTCACAATGACGTCTCCCTCCTCCACATAGTTGGTGAGTTTGTGGATCATTTCTCCGTCGTGGAACACGGTTCCATCTGACCTCAGTACCCAGCTGTCCTTATCCATCCCCAGGGGGACTGAGTTCAGGTTACTCTTCCTGGTGGCCAAACCAACACCCCAGATACCTGCAACATGCACAAATGTGTCAAATTCATATTTCAGCAAGTCTCAGGCCAGTCTTGTGATCTCGTGAGACAAGGTCATTCCGTGATCAGGATGTACTTTTTTGAAGGGACGTGTCTTACATGTCTTACACTGATTGAAGAATACTTGAAAGTTGAAGTATTCTGTTGACAAATTTGTTGTTACAGCATCACATTACGACCATCTTGTTGTTGAGTCTGTTATCTTAAGCATATGAAAATACATTTTTATCAATTTCACATTGCAAAGTTCAGATTTCTTTCCATCCCAACAAACAAATTTCTGTCCTGGGATGGAGTGTCCTGGAGACAGCACTGATTACAACTTATATAAGTTATAGCAGGTTTCTTTACACCTACTTGAACTTACCTGTTGACTGCACCTTGATCTCAAAGTAGGCTTTGTTCTGGACTATAGGTGCATTAGCTAGGGCCGCACCTGTACCACAGATTCTCCTGCAACTCTTCACAATCACAACATCGGTTCCTGTGCAAAAAAAAATATACCAAACTTAATGACAATGTGTTTAACCTCATGATGAAATGACATATATGTGCCTGACACACAAAGAAGACTACAACTACATACTGAACCATTCAAATGTGGTCATGTGGCTATTGTTCCTGTCAAAAATGTAAAAAATTGACAGGGAGCACAGTATAATAGGCTTAGATAAGTGGAGGCCAAATAGAAGAATCTGTACAATATCTTAACAGGTAGTGCATTCAACTTACATGTGGAAGGCCATGACTTTGATCCCTAGTAATAAAGAAATAATTTTTTTTCTACCATGACACCCTTTTTTTTACTACTCTAGATAGTTAAGGAATCTTGCTCAGGGGTGTCAGAAGTATTATTTCCCACCATGTTACCCAAGGCCAGGGCAAGGATTGACAGGTGTTTTCACAAGCCCTATTAAAGGAGCATGCTGTCAATAGTTTCAACATAGAATCTTACTGACAGGACATCCTATCAATAGGTCAGAAATATTCTTATTGACAGGAACATAGTGTTAATAGCCCCAGCCTTAAAATCTTAATCTTATGTAAATGAACTGTAAAATCTAGTATTTGTTTTTTTCCTACGAGAAGTTAACAAATTTGATTGTAAAGCTACACCAGCTGAATTTAAAAAACATTGTCACCTTGCCAAGACTGTGGCGTTACTGCATAATATGTTTACTATTCAGACTCAGACAGAAGCGACTACAATACTTTGGGTCTACAATCTTCAGGTAGATTCATCTGTGGCATAAGATATCTAAGCTGGCCAAGAGTGGAGTCAGCCGTCCACCGTCAAATTCTGCCTGGAGATTATCAATGCTGCATGCTGTTCCGAAACACACCATAATTTTTACACAGACAACAACCGGTATCTCAATCTAAAAAAAAAATCCAACAGGGTATGCTACAAAGGACATAATGCTAAAGAATTAAATCATGCAATTTGACACAAAGTCTGAAGCAAAATTCAACAATCCGTGGCAAAGGAATAGCCAACAAAATCATGACCATGATGTCATCATCAAAATTGCCCTACTTCGGACCAGGAAAAGGGGGAGGGTCCCAAAACTTTGAACTTTCAGAGAGTACCTAATCTCAGAACTACGAACAACCGGACGCAGATAAAACGCCAGGGTGTTTCCTTACCCATGTGTGAAGTGTCCAGTTGGACTGTGGGCAGTTCTTTGAGCGGAACGTGGTTAAATCCGCCCGCAGACGCCCAACAGCAGCGGAAACAGCAGAAACACGCCGCCATCTTTTCTTTGGAGGTACTGATGGGAGTATCCGCGCAAAAGCATATGCCCTTCTGACGATTTTTATTGCAACAAATTAGCACTCAATATATGTGAGCTTACTATGTATTTTATGTATAAATAATCTTGATAGGTTTCACCGAATTACATGACAGTTTTACACAAATAAGTGTAATAGACGCTACTTTGATATCTACAAATTACACATTCAGAACCTTAGTGAAAGCACGGTAATTTAAGACCGCCACAAAACGGATATAAGTTGATATATCCTCCGCAATCTCATTATCTGTGTTGTTTGAACAATTTTTTCTCTTTGTTGACTACAAAAATATATTTTGTCGATAAAATTGGTTTAAAATTATAAATATTGCTGCAATTATGTCGTCAACATAAATAAAAGGCGATAAACTTTATTTGCGCATCGTTGCGGTGATGCACCTGTCAGCTATCCCGCCCGGTGGTTGATGGGCAATTTGGGTTATTCTATCTTTTAAGGGTGTATAAATAATACCTTTGAACAATATAAACAAAGATTTTGACGTTTTTAAAAGGAATATTTCGATACTAGTGTCCAAATTATCATTAAATTTGATTTGTAATTTGATTATATGACATTTTTTTAAAATTTAAATGACTTTTTTGTTCGTTGTGTAGTATCTGGACATCTGAATATCTCAGTGGAAGAGTCTAACATCTAGGGTCAACGTACGTGAGGTCAGTGTTGCAAAAAGTTGCAAGTCTTGCATACATAGGAACGTCTTGCACCATTTGGGCTCGAGTTTTGCAGCTGCCGCGGAGGTTTTGCGGCACGATGGCGACCGGTGGGGGAGAGAAGCCCCTCATCAACATAGACGTGGTGTCAGATGTGATGTGACCCTGGTGTTGGGTCGGGAAGAGGAAGCTAGAGGTACTAAGGAACTTTCTATTCTACGTTTAAACTTTGACAAACTTTTAGGGGGCGTTTCTCAATATCTAGAAGTTACTCGAACCTTCATGTTTTTGACATTTAATCATACTTGATCTAATTAATTTACTAAGCAAGGACGTTATGTTAGAGCAATGCTGGTCTTCCTAAATTTACCATGAAGTGTTGTCAAGATCCCCATATGCAGGCCCTCAGAAAGCATCTCCATATCTTACTGTTAGTCATGCATATTGTATATTGCACATACAGGAGGCCATGCGGATGTGTAAGGAGAAATACACCTTTAACGTCAGCTGGCAGCCCTACCTCTTACGACCCAACATGCCTTCAGATGGGATGGAGAAACCTCCTCAGTACAAGGGGTAATGGAGTAGCTACTGTAGTAGTAGTAGTAATACTAGTAGTTGTAGTTACTACAATTCCCCCCAGGTAGTAATAGCCTGGTATCCAGCCGTAATATAGCTCCCGAGTCTCTTCTCTCCTCTTTGCAATTACGTAATTGCAAAGAGTAGAGAAGAGACTCAGGAGCTATATTACGGCTGGATGCCGGGCTAAGGTAGTAATACTAGTAGTAGGAGTAGAATCTAAGTGTCAAGGAAGGGCAACAACGGCCACAATGCTTTGATATCCGCCGGTTGCCATAGCAGGACCACTCTAGCCATTTCTTCATGTCAGCTAGGGTTCATAATGGCTAATGTTTAAAGGGCTTTTGAATCAACAAATGCACAAAAACGGTGTTATTGACCTCTTGTTATTTGTGCCCCAGGGTGAGCGACCATCTGAAGGCAGCCGGCCAGTCTGTGGGGATTGACTTCACGGGGAAGTGTCCTCGCTTTCCCAAAACCATCCAGGCGCACTGTCTCCTGGAGCATGCTGGGAAGGTACCGGATGGAGGGAAGACTCAGGACAAGATGGCAGAAGTTCTCTTCAGGGTTTGTTTCTTTTTTTATAATTTGTTTTGCATAACCGGTAAACAACCTTTTGGCATAACACACCAATTTTCGTGCAAGGTTCGTAAAACCCATCTGAAAGGCTTGAACCACTCACACTGGAATGGACCCCTACTCTTTTAGATAAGTGTGGTGGGTTCTTTAAAGTGCTTGAGGTATGGCTCTTCCCCAACATACTCACGTCACAGGACCTCCAATTGACGACCTGAGGAACGGCCCTAGCCAAAGCGA
>NC_049990.1:8954363-9015401 GCF_000003815.2 Branchiostoma floridae
TAGGCCAATTCCTCAGGTCGTCAATTGGAGGTCTTAAGTGCCTTTCCCAAGGGCTCAAGATTGGTGACATGGCAGGTTTTGGACCCAGGTTCTCTTGGGCCTGAGCCCAAAGCGCTGCCGATTACACCACACAATCTCACTGACTCTGTCCTTGCCAGGCGTACTTCACAGATGGCATGTTACCATCTGGTTACAACCTGGTGGAGCTGGCTAAAGAGGTGGGGATGAGCCAGGAGGAGGTGGAACCAGTCATCTCCAGCCAGGACAACCAGACAGCTGTCTTCAACAAGGCAGGGCAGTACATGAAGGATGGAGTCACAGGTCATTCATTATATGTGTCTCATTCTTAAAACAGCACAATTTAACCTTCTCCCTGTTAGATGACTTAGAATGGTTTAGGTCCCCCACTAATGGAACAGTTGATGCATGCGGACTGAGCCCTCTGTGGTGGGGGCGCAGTGAAGTCTGGTTCAAAGGACTCAAGTGTGAATACATTGTGGTTCTGTTACATGTGTTTGTGCTTGATTATTCCCTGACAGAAGAGGGATAGAGGCCAGTTAACACTTCATGCAAATGATTCCAAACCATAGCCCGGCAGAGTAGCTTTCAACGACAACAAAACATGCAGAACATTAAAAAAGATAATCATTAGCATAATTTGTATATACTCCTTGATAAACACTTATTTAGATTGCAAACCCTCTTGAAAATTTGCTATGGTTGATTCTCATTGGGATAATGTTTATAAATAATTGTTTTCTTTTTTTTTTAGGCGTGCCGTTTTTCTACATGAACGGCCGCCCGGCCTTCTCCGGTGCCCAGGACCCCGGCAACTTTGTCTACTGTTTCCAGAAGGCTGCGGAGAAGTTTCCTGCAGGAAAGGGTGGGGCTGGTCAGAGCTCCATGTGAACTGAAAAATCTACATGACTACCATAACCTGAGAAGTCTAATTTTGAGTTTGCTCTTTCAATGCTATAGCAATAGTAATCTTTAACATACCAGAGCACTGTAGATGAACACCCTCTAGCAAGTAAATTGTGAATTGCAGTTAGCTCACAGTTCCATTATGTCAGCAACTACTTCTCAACATAAGGTTATCAGACAATGCCCTACCAAAATTGATACCACAATCTATTGTGGTCTTGAGGATATGTTGAGCTTTTTCTGACAATCGTTATTCTTTCCTTGAAGTCAAAGGTTTTCTTTTAATTCTATGCAAGTTAATTAAAATTGCAGTATAATGGTCATTGCAAAGTCTTTATTTGCAGATAGACTGAACATTCAAATCGTATCTGTGTTATGATTCAACCAATTAATGACTTTTAATGTGTAAATAAGAATACATCTGATTGGTCGGATATATGGTGCCTTTGGTAAAATGACTAATGATTGTTCTTGAGACATGAACTCTTGGCTGCCCCTGCTAATGCTCCATGATGGCACTGGGCCCAACTGAATGCTCAGTGCCTGATAAACTTCAGCATTGCATGGAGGCTTTCTGTAAGAATAAAATGTCTCAAAACCACTGCTGCCATGTCATTTTTACATTATTTAGAGTTGTGTTAAAGATTGTATAACACCATGGTACCAAAGTACAGCATTATGTTAAACAACAATGATAGCATTATTCCATTCATATGCACGTATGCATTTGCAGCTCCTATGTTACACCAAACCCTCTTCAAACCTTGAATCACGACAGATGATTTATAACAAAGAAAGGTTTGACTTCAGCTAAAGATACTTGTATCTATCATGGGAGTTAGAACATGCTAAAAATAAAGAAACATGCGGTGCCAAATTACATATGAAATAGTGATGCATGACTCTTCCATGTAACTTTTGTTTTGTCTTCAGGAGTTTTAACTCTATTGTTTCACTCGATGAAATCCATTTCATTGTTTTTGCAAGGAGAGCTATGCCTAAGGATCATACTTATGTTGCTCTTTACTAGCTTTATATATACACCCGGACATGTTGACATGGTGCACTTTAATTGGTAGCGGACGATAATTGGTAGCGCTACGCTACACGAAAGGTCAAGGGTAGGACTTGAATGACTTTAAAGATCCCGATTGGACGAAAACGAAAAGACGGCGTCTGAAACTAGTGTCCGATTTTCGGCCACTAGACGATTAAAACATTCCATGACGCAAACCCTTACGTACCAGGTATGGATCAGCTTACCTGTTTATTTTATCTGAAACACCGTTTTGTGTGTAATCGCCCCATGTCGGATTTTCTTTCGGTCGTGTTCTGACACCATGTTTGTATGTAAGTACCGGTGTCTCCGCGCATGGCCAACTCCGCTTGAATGGAAACCTCCGAAAGCGTCAATAGATGACGTCTAGCCGGTCTAGGGCATTAGCGGGCTCTTCACAATACGTTCAATGGACGGGGAGTTTCCTAAACAGCTCCTCAAGGCTAAGATAAGTTGTTGTTTTTGTCGTTCTCTTTTTATTACAGGGTAGAGCTGCATTCCAATGTAGCCTTTGAACTCGGACAAATGTGTTTTGAATGTCACATTTACGCACTTTGCTTTTTATGTGATTTGATATAATTGTTCTCACAAGTCGCATAGTATAATTACAACATTATTTCAAGACCGTTTGTAAAAGCCAACATACGCAAGGCCTGCAATGTCTCATCGGAATTAGAGCGTTAACGTTTGTAATATGAAGCTGGTGCTTAATTCTGTGTGGTCTTGTGCAAGTTTGAGGCGACGTCATTATAGTATAAAGTAACAAAATACAGGGTCAGAATGTAACGTTAGTTGGGATAAAGTTTGCATATAAACATTACGATTGGAATAACACAAAGGCAAAGTTTTCATACTTGGCGATATGTAGCTTAAGTAACAATCTACGTATGTTTAAGTACATACAAATTTTTGGTTTTCACATATCTAGCAAAGTCATCTTTTTAATACGAACTTTTGGAGGGAGGGGCTTCGAACTTGCTATCTGAGGCCGCGCCAAATATAGCAGATGTTTTCGTCTCGTGAGTACCAAAATGGGGTACATGTAAACGCGAGCCTGTTTCACCAACGCAAAAATAGATGGCCCTTCTCTATTTATCCAACACTCTCTTTCTACTCGCCTAGCTACTAGTACGTCAGCACTGGGCTAACTTTTGTATGACATCAAACACAACTTCCGACCAGTCACTGACCCGTACCTCTCTGTTAGGGCTCTATTTACTAACCCGTATTTCCTATGCCACAGTCAGCTGTTGGTGCTTGTGGGTTGAGATGTTCAAACTGTCCCTACGACGTGTTTTCTGTCTTTATTACCGACTTGTGCAAACGTTTCATGTCACGGTTTAACCATTGACGTGGGTGTAGAGGTCATCAGATAACTGAGGTGTCCATTTCCGAGTTTCCCGCCATCGCCACAGACGTCTGCGAGTAATCCTACTTCATACCAAGGTATTTACAAACTACAAATGACGGCAAATGGACTTTGAAACGCTTAATAGTGGCCCGGCAAGTTCGCACACTTGCCATCACAAAATGGATACCATCAAAGAAGAGGTTTTGGAGGAGGATTTGAGCCTTTGTTGGGAAGACGTTACGAGAAGAATCTCGTCAGATAATCTGCTCCAGCCACCGAGACCGAGATTCGAACGAAGCGGATCGCTAGAACTAGAGAGATTCCTCGTCTTTCCAGATCAAGAAAGTGAAGAACTAGACGAGGTATGAATTTTCGTGTTATTTAGTATTAATCTGACTATAATTGATGACAAATCAAACATAGACCACTCAGATGAACTAGTTTTTGGTCAGTATTATTTGCTAACAGGTGGTATAGATGTCCCAATATTCCGTTCAAAGCATTGTTTTTCACTTAGTCCTGTCTTTAAGAAATTATGAATAGTGTTTTTAAATTCGTTGAAATCAGTTAATTCAGCTGATCTCTGTAGCCTAGTTAACACGTACGGTATGCTTTTTTAGGTGTCACCCACGTTCTTGCGTTGTCTGGTCTCTTGTTTGCGCTCTCCCCTCAATTTATCAAGTCAAACCTTTGTTTTCAAATTTCAGCTACTGTAAAACAGCGGCTTGTTGTGGAAACACCTAGAACATTTCCGACGACGCCCTTATGCTCAAAATTGCACTTGAATTCAGCCGTTTTCTTGTCCTGTCAGCTGTCTGGCTGTTTTTGACTATTTACGCATGGTTAAAGCAGTGCCAAAGAGTCTTTGTCACGTTTAGGCCATTCATTCGGTGACACCTGTACAAAGATCATTCATACCGCTACTAAGTCATTTCAGGTTGCTTATGTGTATTTAAAGCGTTCGTTCTTCTCTTTTTGAATCAGAGCTATGGTCCCAATCATAGAATCTTTATTTGGAAGGTCATGCATGAAGCTCGAAGTCTAATTACAAGGAAACATACAAATAAGAAAAAAAATGTAAGCAATTCTATAGCATGTTCTATAGATCTATCCAAGGAGGTCTTTTTTCAACCTCTTTTCTTCAACCTGGTCTATCTGATATTTCCACGTACTTAAAAGGAAGAGTTTGATTTCTCTCTTCTTTGCGCAGGCAATGGCTAAGGCTTTTGTGATTTTAGTAGATAGGTGTCTTTTTTTAGTCTTCTAGTGAAAACTGAGGGAGGTTATTTCAATTGTTCCCCAAAGCTTGCTTTTGTCATAATTAGGACATCTACAAAAGCCATGTATTTCATTGTATTTCACTACTACTACTACTACTTTTGTCTATTGCATTGCTCACGCATTGTATACGTCGTTAACATTTTTTACTTCTCTTTTACGTATTTGACGCTACAGCTACAGAATTGTTTTGGTAACCGTATCTGGTCAGGGAAAAATATAGAGTAATGGTTAATTGATTTCGTAACAGATAATCCCCTTGTAAAAGCCTGACTGTAGAAACGTGTTTGCGTGAGGATTTGTTCGTAAAACGCTTGGTCAGAATTGATAGCTTCTTTTCCCTGACGCAAGACGGTGACGTCACTCCATTCAATAGCGAAATGTACCCAGACATGTTCCATATAATAAGGACTAAGCTAAAGCCTTTGTACACTTCCGGCGACAGGAAAAATAAATAGAAACGTATATAGTTAGACTCAAGCAAAACATTTGTCACTAGTTGAGGTCTCAGGCGGCGCAATTACTCAGTAGTTTGTTCCAGTCAATCCATGGTAAAATGCGCACCTTAGCTTTATGGCTGCATATACAATTAACAAACAGCTGCAGTTGTTTTGCTTTCTATTGCAAGACATTTGTTCTTAGGCACTTTGTGCTACACTACCCTACCTATACCCAACAACAATCATCTTCGGTAGTTAAGAATATCAAGACTTAGCACCGGTACGTTTTGTTACAGACATTAACAAGGTCACATACCAAGGAGGCCAAACTTGACCTTCACCTTCGTCTTCCCAACACCTACCTACATGCCAAATATTATCGTAACACATCCAGATGTTCTTGAGTTATGCTACAAAAATCCGGAAACACAGATAGGCAGATAAACAGACTCACGCAAAACTATACCTCCATTTTTCATGGAGATAATAATCTGTCAGGTACTTCTTTATTACATTTGCTTCTAGGAAGATCATCTTTCTGTCCAGGGCAAACGATTCTCATTGATTAAGTCTTGATTAAAGTCCAAACATGTTTGACAGATTAATGACAACTAATTTCTCAACATCTCCTGAGCTTGCTCTGTATTTATGTATTGCTCTTTGTTTTCTTGGTACATTTCAAGTCAATAATGACTTGATCAAATGTGTTGCGACCAGGTGTATATATATATATATGTACGGAATCTAAGTGTCTCGACTCTTTATTGCCGTGGTCTTTAGATCTTTGTTTTGTTTTCTCTCTTCTGTATACATTGGTTCCATGCACCCATATATAACGTCACTTACGTAGTTTGCAGTATGACAAATCCTGCTAGGTGCGCAAGTTTACCTGTGCACCATCTGTGCCCACTCCACTACATGTATTTGACTAAAATCATATGTTATGAAAATATAGTATATGTCGATGTCTGTTCTCTCTGTATTGTAAGATTACTACTTCATATTCTATACATTTAGTGGCGTATATTTGCTCCCTTTGAGTGCTTTCCTCGTTGTTTGCGTTTGTTTTCCGACCTTATAGAGGCTAATAGCTTTGTTATGATCCTCTTTGATATAGATTAGAAAGATGGTAGAATACGATGCTAAGATTCTTAGGGAAAAAGTCATGAATCTATTCATTTCATGTATATTTTCCAAGTCTTGAAGCAGATAATCAATTATACATGTAAAAATCACTACATTAGTGGAAGTGGATTCACGTCCACAGCAACAGTGGCGCAAAGTACTATCTTAAGTAACACATACCTCGTGTAATTCATGACAGTATACGTTTATGTTTTGCGTCTCTCTAGGGGTTGTAATGGCTAATTAATCACAATATTCTGTGACTCCATGATGATAGTGCACTTGAGAACCCCTTATCAGACTACCGTTGCTCGGTTCCAAGCCTCCATTCCGCAAGCCTCTATAACAAAGATGTACATTGGTTGACAGATGTATGACGCAGTTCCGGTGAAGAACAAAAAGGCGGGAAAGATAGCCAAGCGTTCCTCTCTCAGAGAAAACCTAGATACTAATGTAGTGTTCACATTTTACTTAATTTTCCTCAAACAACGTTTGCCGACAGTGAATTTAGCTGGGACCTTTACAATCGTTTACCCAAGCAACAGTACAAGTGTTAAGCAAATAGTGTGAAAGGCGACAGACCACTTCAAGGTTCGACAAGCTAACATGAGAGAGTAACTGAGGTTATTACATTACTTATTCATCGAGGAATGTAACATCATGATGTTTCATAGGGGTCTACCTTTTTTATTCTGAAAATCAAAGGTGCTGAATAGCCTTTCATTACTTGATTCGACCTTAATGCCCCCTTTTTGGCAAAATCTAAAAGTTCTGATCATTTTAAACGTATTTGATCGTGTACATAGCTATATACACCCCTACTTTTATTGGACTGAGCTCCAAAATCCAAATAGAGTTGTTACAATACAAGACCAGGAAGAAAAATATCCCGTCGTATTTGAAATGAGGCTAAAATTTAGTTTGCTCGTCGTCATACTTTAAATCCGGAGTAT
This sequence comes from Branchiostoma floridae, assembly GCF_000003815.2. Taxonomy (NCBI): domain Eukaryota; kingdom Metazoa; phylum Chordata; class Leptocardii; order Amphioxiformes; family Branchiostomatidae; genus Branchiostoma; species Branchiostoma floridae. Next base: position 8,961,492 of record NC_049990.1, read on the forward strand.
CTATACATAAACCCTTTTCATGACAAAACTGTGAAGAAAGATAAGTTTGTACTACTTGTGCCCCTCAAGAACGCGCGCGAAAACATTGCAGACGACAATTTGGACACGCACGCGCGCTGTGTCACAGGCAGCGCTTGGTGCGAGTCAGTTTTGGCGGGTGTCCAGACCAGCAAGTTCCGACTTCCACAGGTGAGTAGCAACACTGTTTTAATGTCTCCGGTTTCCAAAATAGTCACGGCATATCATGGGTATAAATTGACCTTCCTGTATTTGAGATTGCTGTTCGTTCGGTGATGCAACTGTGTTTTTATCTATTAATGTCTTGTGTAACAACACTTAAGACCAATTACTTCAATGAAACTTTGACATGTTCATTTTATTCATATATACATACGCTGTTCTCGGGGTCTGTTGGTATATTGTAATTCCTAACTAGCAGAGAAGAAAGCATAAGTTTAAAATAAAATGGCGCACGTCTAAAAACGTAGTACATGATCCTTGTAGAACATTGAGGCTAAACCAGACCATACCAAACGAAATCAGGCATATTCCCGATCGATACCTACGACACACGCAAGACAACCTACGTGCACGACAGTGCGTCGTCAATATGTCGAAGTTCTAATACCAATGTGACACGAATATGTTTCGAAATACCTGTATATGTACATGTAACGTTACCCCTTTATTTACAACAGCGTAAACTTTATTTTTTTCCGTTTGCTTTCATTGTCATCGCTATAAAATGGCGCACCCTGTTCCCTTAATCCATCACTCCATATCTAAATGAGCTCAAATTAATGTCATTGGTGTTTGGCAACGGTGAACGAGAGATATCCAAAATGATACATTTCTGTACTTAGTGTAGCAGCCCATTAATTGCAAGTTGGACTTATCCTACAAGAAAATGGTGTAATTTAAAAAAAAACGTAATAAACATGGATAGAGTGAAAATTCAAATGTGATCAATGCTACTGATTATGTTTTTTTTAACAATCAGTACAGGATACTCTTTATAGCTATTTAGTAAATGAAACGTAACGTGTAAATACTGAAAAGTCGAGGTGTAGTCTGAACTATTAAGGTTGCAAATAAACTGCTTGTCTGAAAATTCGTCACGAACATGAAACATTGCCACGTGGATTGGGCTTCCTCACATCTAGTTTTATAAGTCACAATGAGAGTTCAAAATATTCCTAGTAAGAAATTGTGTAGAACATAAATCGAGACCACCACATCATCGTGACACTATAACGTGTGTTGGGCGGAGTTTCTGACCTCATACCCTCTTACTCCATTCAAAAAACTCGCTCAGAACACTTAAGAACAGCGGGGCGTCGTTCAGGGCAACACAAAAAGCTCAAAAGCAGAATTCGCCATCGCCTCGGTCGTTCCTGTTTTACTCTGGGGTCATAGTTTATATTTAGACAGTTTTCTAAAGTTCGCCTGGACGCCATTGATTACGTTCTTTGCTTTGCAAACACTCGCCGCATTACGGTTGTCTAGGAGACCACAACGGCTGGGCATTCAGTTCCAATCCTTAAAGTATTTGTCCTTCATCTTCTTTAAGGCCTCAGTTCATATTCAGACCATTCCTTGGCTTCGTAAACTAAGGGATGGTCCCTTTTGAGTCAGTTTGTTTGTTTACCGCACCTGTATATAGCGCCTGTAAAATTCGCCTAGCCCCGAGAACGTGCCGGGTCACAACGCTCAGGCCTCCCCCGGAGATAAATGGCGGGCGGTTGTCATAAAATCGAAGTTTGTCTTTATATAATTACTGAACGAATGAGTTTACCGCGTAACCAGAAAGGGTGCGGCCTAGTAGAGTGTCTGTGTGATTTTACTGATAAAAGGTTGATGTGGCCGGCACCCAAAATGTTACAAAATAAAATAGATATTCACAGTAGCTTTGTAACCATCTGGCTTTGTCCTTGTTTGGTAATTTCCTTTGTACCTCTAAAATACTCAGAAAAAATAAAAGTAATCAATATAAAAAAGAAAGGATTAACGTTATATAAACTGGAAGTTCGTCACCATTTAATACACTCAAGTGTATAACCTTTTTTTACTTATATTTTCCATAAATAAAAAAAGGAGGTTTTATAAAAATCTGTACCCCAAAAATTCTCTGTACCTGTACCTGATGTTACGGTCAGGTACAAATCCCTGCAGTGATAACCCAAAATTGAATTGGAGGGAACTATCATTTATTCTGGCAGAGCTAGTGAGTCATTGTGTAGCTACGCCTACGCGTGACACCGGATACAGGTCTTGATCGTGATTTTACGGTCAACAACGACAACCGTTCTATTAATGGCTAGTTTGCCAAAAATAGATAACATTTGATAAAATTCGTGGTTCGTTCGAAAACAGGAGAATATTGTTAGAATCTATTTCTAAGTTTAGTTGCCCAAATCGCCAAGCAATACACATGTCATGTGTATTGCTAGTAACATGTCATGTGTATTGCTTGGCGATTTGGGCAACTAAACTTAGGTGATGTGTGTCTCTTCCTCGGCTTTTGTCAGTCGCTGGCTATACGCTAGTTCTCCCAACTCGACAAATCATGCAAAATAAGTTAAACCGTTCGCTTGAAACTTTTGACTGCGTGACGCGTGCATGTTTTTGAAGATGAAAAACGCAATACAAACATGTTCAAATTTGAAATAATCGCTCAATCTGACAGGTAGCCACATCAAAGGGCGGCCGCCAGACAGCCACGCCCACTTACCTTTACCGGTAGCTTATGAATATTCATGAGGCAAGTTGGTCGTTTGTAGAAAATAAATATGGCGGCGGCCGCATCAGCTGGTTCGTATTGTTTAGTTATTTTTGCCGTTTTCTCGTTATGTCTCCTCATCTGTTGTTGAAAAACTTGAAATCCCTTTGCATATTGACCTTAACGTTAGAATTTTGATCATGTTGATGGTAATTTAAGAAAGAAAATGGGATATTTTCTAACGGACTAGTTGGCATTATGGAAATGATGAGGTAATGGCGTCGAATTTGAAAACGTTATAACTGTCTCTACAGGCAAGCGGGCCAGCCATCCCCCGTCGCCGGGTCCTACCGCCACGAAAGCCCGAGTAGTCGCTGCCAGTCCACGGCTGGAGAAAATTCTGACCGAAAACGGAGAGAAAAACAAGACTAGAAGACAAAATCTGACCAAAAAACCGAGCGTAAACGACCTCGACCACCAACGACATGCGGACGTGACCAACTCGCAACCGTTTTCGAAGAAGTTGTTGCTACTCACGGAGGAGCATAAAACCCGCTCAGAAAAGAAAACCCGCTTACAGAAACTGGTCTTTGGTCGTAAAGGTAAGCTTGATATTCTTGCTAAAAAGCCTATCGGCGTAGAAAGCAAGAAAGTCGGCCCAGGATCAGAAAAATTCGATGAAGAGGGTGGGGGACCCTCTTCCGGTACACACGATCCTGATGTAAACAAGATCGATAAAATCAGTGATGAGAAGGGAAGGGTTCCTGCAGTTGTACCCAGCGTTTCCTCTGATTGTGCCAGAGAGGATGCCATCTGTGTACTTCCATCAAAACACAAAGTCTCATTGTACAATGTAGAGAAAGGAGACGAAGGGAAATGTGAGAGAGTGAACAATATTGGGCAAGATACAGACTGTTCTAAGAATAGAGACCATGTCAGTGAGTCTACTGTTTTGAGTGAGCCTCAGACTATCGAACTAGACTCGAATCAGGACCCAAAGCCATCTGGAAAAGCTAGGAAAGTCCTAGGCTATGTGTCACCTTTACCTAAACCATCTTTAAGTAGGGCTGACCAATCAGAGAGATCGGTAGACGTGACTTTGGACGAATCAACTTGGAGTCTGTCGCTCGATGACAGTACGTTTAACAGTAGCAGTGTGTTTAGCAAGAGTTTTCGAGAGAAATTCAGCACGCCTACATCTGTGCGAAAGTTTGCGAGGAGTCACCTGGCCAACATTTTTACACCTCGTAGTCATACCAAGGGCTCAGATCGCAAGAAACCTTCCATCGTACACCTGCATATTCCTTCGGATGTTGACGTTGAAGGGAATGACAAAAATTCTGGCGACACACGTAAGGGGACTTCTTTTGTAATCGCAGAAGCTTTGGAGAATGTCGTGCCGAAGGATATCACGAATGCTCCGCCAAAGTCAAAGAAAGGGTTAAAGTTCAATGGCAAGTCAAACAGAGAGATGGAGAGCTCTGAGTCTGACCAAAGCAGGAAAAGTGCAGGTGTTGTTCCTTTGAAGGTGAGCACTTTAAAATCATCAAAAGAAGTAACGTCTGTTGAACAAGTGCCTGTCACTCCGGCAAACAGGGTGGTCAGGTCACGACATGTAAGTACACCCACTACACCACGTTCAGCAAGGCCGACAGGTATTCCAACGCCTGTGAAGAAGAGATCGCAATCAGCAACCCCACAAAAATCAAACACTCCAAGTACACCTGCTAAAAGGGATGCCAATCTGGTACATTCAGGTGTTAGCGACAATGCAACTACTGGTGTGACCAAAGATAAGGATGTAACAAGGGGAAGGACCCCCAGCAATGCACCTACAAGCAAGCAAGGTGCACCCAAGAAAGTCAGCAATGCATCATCCCTAAAACCTTTGCATACCAATGGAAAGCAAAGCACCGCATCAACAAATAAGGGTCCTAAAAATGGCCAAAGCCTCAAGCCAGGGCAGCCTGTGAAAAAAGTAAGCCAGGAGTCAAGAGTTCGAAAGGAAAGTGGGAAAACAAAGACTCCACAGAGCCCGAAACAACCACCCGCAAAACCGCAGACAGAGAAACCAGCAACACATGCCAAGCGGAGGCCGAGGGCAGCAAGACCCAAAACAATGGTCATAAAGAGTACAGATATAGTGGATATACCTTTGACTAAATCCAACTCACAGCCAGACCTAACAAATCTAGAGGCTACCAATGGAACAGATGCTGTCATGCCAACAAAAGAAGAGGAATCATCATCTAATAACACAAAGGAAAACTCAGTGTCAGAGCATCAAAAAGCCCCAAAGGTAGCCAAAAAGGATTTGCTGAAAGTCCCAGATAAAACAACTACAAGGAGGAGCCTTGGGAGGCCGGAAAAGGGTTTAACATCTGCGACAAAGAAAACGTCATCTGAAGAGGTTGACCCAGCTGCGGGTAGGAAAGCTAGCCAGAGAGCTGCGAGAAGTCTGGTCACTAATGCTAAACGACAGAGCCTTGGGGTAGGGAAACGGAGAAGCATAACTCCTGCAAGAGGACCACGTCAATCTCAGACTGATAGTGGCTCCAAAGCTACCGGTACCACCAGGAGGACTGCACCTTCAAATGGAGGAAGAAGATCTCTTTTGCCTGAACCACAACGGAAGACACTCTCCAACTCTGTATCAAACACTCCACCAACAAGAGTCAAGAAAAGCTCGACCGATTCTTCCTCGTCAGACGGAAATGTAAAAAGGGATGATGGAACGCCACATGAAGAAAAGCCAAAGGTCAAGAAGCCTGCTGCACCTGCGGGAAGTGGTTTATCAAAAGGTTCCAAACAGGTGTTAGCGAGTAATGGAAAAAGTAAACAAGAGATCATATCCTCTACTCGTAAACCTAGAAACATGGTACCGGCTAGTACGAAGCAAGTACTGAAAACTGCAGCAGACGAGAAAGCAAGGAGAAGATCAGCACCTCCAACCACAGGAGCAAGGCCCAAGGGACAGTCTACTACACTTGAGACAAGAGGTATTGTTCAAAGACAGACTAGAGTAGCTCAAAAGCAAACAAGAGTCACAAAACCAGACAAGGAGATCAAGCAGGGAACAAGTGACCCACTTTCTAGGAATAGAAAGAAAAACACTGTAAAAGAAAAACAAGCTGTTGAGAAAGCAGGGATCGTTTCATCGCGAAGTTCATCAAATGAATCTGTAAGTGACTCTAGTGCTGTAAAAGGTAATGATGCAGTCACAGTGTTGAAGGGCACAGAAGGAATGCAAACAAATGTTGAGCTCCAATGTACAGAAAGTGGGGCTAACCCCCAGGGCTTCACTGTGGGTAATTTGATTACGCCTAATACAGACAATGGAGAAAGCAATGGTCAATTAAGCCCAATTAGTGATGACCCCCTGGCAAGTAATATTGTAAGCATGGACAACTCAATAAAAGGCAGTTCGCACGAGCCATTGAGGGAACACAATGGAGCAGAATCGACTGACAAAAGTCAGGATGTTAGCTCTACCTTTGGCGAAAGCAGGACTTTAGATGCTGCATCATCTGTGACGAAAAATGTTGTCGGATCAAAAGAGTTGTCAGTGGTTGATGTGATTATAACGGAAACACCTCCACAGACCTCGGACAATGCTAATCGAATCGAAGTTCAGCAGGCGAGTTCAATAGAGAAAAGTTCAACTGAGAACACGCGTGCTGACATGGATCATGGTGAAGATGTGGAATTTCCCATGCAGCTTCACGTCTCTGTAGACGACGCGCAGGGTGAGAAAACAACGGACTCAAGTTCCCAAGTAAGTGGAATAAACACGGCTAAGGAGGCTGTTACCAAGCAGGAACAACAGTCGAGTGGGATCAGTACGGGCGCAGCTGAAGGATCTGACAAAGAAGAAACAAGGTTTGTCCAGCTGAAGATCCAAGACCATAGTGATGCAGTCATTTATGAAATGCTTGATGTGAGTCAAGGAGGACAGAAAGTCGGACAAGTCGAGAGTGAACAGAAAGAGGAAGACGTGTCTTGCATTCAAGCAGAAAACAACAGAGGTAACTACGGCAAAACTCGGCCTCCGGCAATCCAACCTCCGGAATGTTTTACCTCAACTCTACAGGTTAAGCTGAAAAGTCAAAGGAATGAAAATATGCAAGTTGACACCCAGGAACGGAGTGCTGATAGTACCCAGGATTTGACTTGTAAGCATAACAGTTCAAATATCATTCCATGCATGGAGGGGAAAACTGATAATGAACTTCCAGAAGACGTCAGTCAAAGTTCCGCCACTGACCAGAGCAAATATTTGCGTACAGCCAAGCAGAGTGGAAAAGACCAAGTCACGTGCAATGTCGTGGAACCAAGCATGAGTGTCAAACCAGATGACGCCGATACCACGGGCCCAAAGGAAGTTGGTAAACAGTTGTCAGAGGATACGATAAGTGGCGTAGATGATTTACCAAGGTCAACACGACCTTGTGACAGTGACGACGTGCTTGATGGATCCCTTGTATCACGTGGCATGAGGCGTGCACATGGTACTTTGTCCCTTGACAAGTCCAAAGGACAAGTTGCCTGCATATTTGACAGCCCAAACAACATTACAACAGCTACAGGCATGGTGTGTTTAGACAACATGCACTCTGATTTATCCTCAAAGGATGGGCATTTCATGCTACAAGAGCTTAAAAATTATGCAAACGATAAAATGACAGATGCCGACAATGCCCCAGAGGCACTGAATGTTGACCTAACAAACACTCAAAAGTGCGAAACAAACCCTAAGACTAAAGATATACCAGAATCGTCAAAACCACTTGCAGACCATGACAAAGAGCAGGAGGCTGAACAAATACAAGAGGAAGACAACGTCAAGGCTAATTGCAAGGCGTTTCTATTTTCGGAGCTTGGAAGTCCACCGTACAGTCTAATAAAAGACCAACCCCTTCATTCCAGTTTACCCAACATAAATGGTGGTGAGGCTGTTGAGAAAGTGGCAAGCAAAATGCCCTCCCACATGCCAATGGGCTCCCCGCCCCCAGTACGAAGACGCAAGTCAGTCTGCTTTGCAAGCTGCCCGGCTAGTCCTACCGCACCGAGGTTGCGGCGACGCCACAGCAGTTACATCCACCCATCCCTGATGGGCCACCTTCATCATCATCAGTCGCTATCAGCTGTAGATCGTCTCTATCCAGGCGGACATCTGCGACGGACACTGTCTCTCTCCGGCGGTCACACGCCGTCAGAACTGTCGTCGGGACAGACCACTCCCAGCGCGAGGGGAAGCCATTCTGAACTGCACCTCAGTCCGCTAGTAAAAAGGCTGCAGGAACTTTGCGAGGAGGCCGAGATGGAAGAAGGAAGGAAGCTTCGGGAACTTTGTGAAGAAGTCCAGTGGGAAGAAGGACAAAGGCTTCAGAAACTGTCCGAGGAGGTTGAACGGGAAGAGGGAATCGTGTCTCAAGATGAAGCATTGAATGAGGTGAGAAATTTTGGAGTTGACAAAATAAACTCTATTGATAAAAGCTATATGATGATATGTATAGTAAATGGTTTCACAGATCATTACTGCAAATGGCAATACAGCTTCATTTTTCACTTTTGCTTTTCAAAGACAGTTGAAAATAAGCTAAGTACACATTGTCTTTGATCAGTAAAATGTTTGAGTCTTATCACTCATACTCATACTATAGTTTATTACAGCTTTTGATATACTCAGACAGTTATGAATTCATATTTTCAAAAAGCAGTGCTTGGTGAAAATGAGATTGTGTGCCTACAGTTATGGGTCAGTCTGTATTCTCCAAGCAGATATTACGGTGGGTAGGGTCGGCTAGTACTAGTAGTAGCCTGAAAGTCATTCTAGTTAGTTTACCTGGGCTCCTGTATGCTCCCCCCTCACCGAGCATATGGGAGCCCCAGTAAACCAAACAGGCCAGTTGCAGGGGGGTTGGTAGCGGCCACAATTTTTCCTCTGCCACCCTCCACAGATGGAGGAAAGAAATTGTGGTCACTAGTACTAGCCTCCTGGCAGACCTCTTCTTGGAGAATAGGGAGACGCATAGTCTTCATGTGTCTCTCTTAGTCTGTTCTCCAAGCAGAGGTAGACACGTAGTCTTTATGTGTTAAGATAATATGAGTACATGGTAAGTTTGGAATGTTAACGGTTAATAAGTTTGGTGTGGGCGTGTGCCTACATGTCCTACATAGGTGTGCCAGAGGAAGGTTCAACTGTTACAACAACCCAGATTCAAATCCTGGGAGGGCCAAGGTACAGAAGGGCATGTGTTGGTATCCATGGGTGCCAAGGCACTTTGTGTGTACTAATGCTATATAAATATATAGTAATAGTGACCTAGAGAACACCTAGGCTTATCTATCAGAAGTTGACTTTCTGTCAGGGTTGGACAAGTTTTGTAAAATTCACTTGTCCTATCGGGCATTAGTACATAGAAAAAATCACTTGCCCAAAATTTAAACTACACTTTTCTGTGTATTTTCCTTTCCATCAATGGAATTCTTTTATTGTTAGCTCTATTTTTTCTGTGTCAACCAATGCTTGATGCCGTGACTGTGAAAAGTAACAAGTATATCAAAATCTCACTCATTTCAGTCATGGAAAAATCTTGCCTGATCGGGTAAGTGGGGTAGGACATGCGCAGTGTCAGATTGGCACTTTCACTAATGCCCGGGACAATTAGACAAGAGGACTTGTCCAACCCTGCTTCTGTTATAGTTATCCAAATTGGTCTGCTCCTCTAAATGCATTGCATCCCTGATGAAACTGAAAGATCAGAGGACAGAACTAAGAATTGGTTGAGGTTTTGTGTATGTGAAAATTTGTGCATGAACTTCGAATTCAGAAGAATCTGTTTTGAACTTCAGAGGAATCTGTTTTGAACTTCAGAAGAATCTGTTTAAAACTTCAGAGTTTTTTTTTAATGACATGGATTGGAATCAACACAAATGTTCTTTCAATTTTTATTTATTCAGTTATTTCTTGCATGAAAGCTTTCCTGTACAAAAGTCTTGGAAAAGATCTGCACTTTAGAAACTGCGAAATTACACTATTAGCCTTATACTTAATAAAAATTATATAGAATGGAAAAGAACTTCAACAACATGTTATATATATTACAATATAAAACATTGTCTTTGATATTTGTAGTAATAGTTTATTAATTTTTTCCGTGTACACAATAACTATTTGTATTACCCCCTTCTTGTTACAATGACTACTTGCACCTCAAGACCTGTCCGACAACCACACAGGCTTGTGCTTGTTACAAGTAACCCCCTATTTATCAGCTGTTGAACTTGAATGGGGACACTGTTATCTTAGTATTTACCGATGATGATACAAGCTCCTTCCAACTATCAAAGTTACATTTGATATTTGCTGAAGGTTTGCCCCTTCCGTTGATTTGAATCTGATAATTATCAACATTGAAGTTTCAAGGTCATCTTTATTGTAGAGAACTGTTAGAAAAATGTTAATTCAGAAATCTAGATTACCTCTGTCTGTCTATAGATTTTAAGATTTCTTGTTTCATAAGTCTTAGCGTAGTACTGTACTCTTATGAAACAAGAAATCTTAAAATTTTCAGATAGCATTCCATAATGGTGTTCACTGGATCAGCTGCATGTATATCTCGGCAGTTTTGGAGTTGATTGAGGGCTTGCAAATTTGGGGTGGGGGGAAGGGTCAAGGCTATGCTAGCAACTCTTTGCTTTACGCTAAATTCAGGTTCCCATTTATGCTGTATTGAAAATGCACTTATGCTCCACGTTAAATTTGAGCAGTCCGACTGTGAATAATGTATCATTAAAGTGGCTAAATACATAATTAAGGACATGCGGGCCCTCTTTGATGCATATATTTTGAATATTCTGCATATCTCATGGAGTCCATTTGAACTTAGTATGACTATAGTATGACATAGCATAAGCACACAATTAATTACAAAGGTTACTTACAGTACCACCGTAAACTTGCTGAACACAGTAAATATAGAACAGATTATGCTGTGTATGTGCATATAGGAACAGTCCCTGTTAAATATAGAATGTATTATTGCATACGTGCATTGACGCACGTAGGGGAGAAGTATGGCCTGACCCAAGCTAACCTGTGCAAACTCCAGATACGTGATAAAGCATTGTATAGTAGACTCTTCAGGCACACAGCAAATAACATGAGACAGCAAGTGTCAGCTAGAACAATCAACATTAGCGGCAACACCAACAGTACTTTGAATTTTACATAATCATACCTTTTGAAGCAGGAGTTTAGGCAAAACTTTTTAACTCTTTGAAAGAATAAGTAATGAAGGCAGTGACAGGTTGTTTGGCTGAATGGTCATTTTCATTCTTAGACCTTTTAGCTGCAAAGCATTAAGGACAGGCTTGTCGACTTAATCGTGTTTTAAGCATTCATTGGTGCCATTTGTCAAATTTGGCTGGTGGCTTTAAGTCTTGCACAATTGTTAAGGCCTGCTGATACTTGTGATTTCATCAGCCAGTCTCTACCAAAAATAGACTTGCATTTGTGCAGATGTTTTTTGAGCATTGGCCACAATTGAGAAATGAGATTAAATACCGTAAAGAATATAAGAACAATGGCTCAGCTTGTGATACTGATCTTGAGAAGTTCTAGCCTGACTCATTTTAGCGTACAGGTAATGATAGTAATATAATGAAAGGAAGCTTTGGGACCTTCTATAGTTAAGTTCATGACAAACTACGGCCTGAACTTATCCCTTATTTCCAACAACAATCCAGCTATCTACCAATCAAATACATGTATTATGAACATAGCTTTTGCAGAACAGGACCAAACATCTGTATCAAGTGTGTACCTCTAGGTTTCTTGCTTTGTACATTGGTATGTATTGGGTCAAACAAAACATAAAGATGTATAGAACTTATTGCTGCCATGAACGAGATTTGTTACCTTTTGAGTGTTGTTTTCTTTCCAGTTACATTTGCATGTATTTGTAACTGTTACAATGCATTGCATTGGATACATCTACATTTGGTGTTGAATGTTGACCGATGTGACCATTCAGAAATTTGTTCCCTCTACAGTACCAGTAGTTTCTTAATGTTGGAACATTGTTATTTTAAGTTCATGTTTGCGTGTTTGTCACAAGTTCCAATACAATCGCATGGTTTCTGTGTACTGAACTATGAGCCCACACAATATGACTATATTGCCCCTGCAGTCTTGAGCACTGCTTAGCTTCTATTTGTACCTGTATCTCTACATCTGTATTTCCTTTATAGCAGCTCTTTGATGTAACACACCAGCTTTGCACTAATTACAGTCATGTTGCATGGTAGCAGCTGGTTATATTACACTCTTAACCTTTGCACATTTAGCATTTAGCTATATAGTATATAAATTAGTATGTTCCTACTTTATTTGCTGGCCATGAGTTCTACAGTACAATAGCTCTAGGAAAGAATAATTTTGTTCAAAGCACGATGCCCTGGTTGATAACGCTTGTACTATATCAGTTATAGGTATGACGTAAAAATGTCTTGTTCTTTCCTGAGCTGGTACGAAGTACTAGTATTAGATATTATACTTAAGTTGGTACCTACACCAGTTTTTTGTCACTTTATATATTATGCATAGACTGGACATTTCCTTCTGTCTTTGGTTGCACAGAAAGTACTGTGTGTTGAAGCAACTGAAGAAAACACCGAGGTTGATTCCAAGGTTGACTACAAGTAATCATTTAATGCTAATTGTTTTATATCCGGACTAGATCGATTCTTATGCTCACACTGTCACTTGGTAAATCAAACTTTTTGAGGAATTTCTTTGATCTGCATGGCAGTTATTTTGATGAATGATGAGGAAGAATGCTACTTTTGATTGATGCAATTTTCTGAGCTTATGAGATTACCCAAACTCGCTGGAATTTATTATGAAAAGGTGAACTAAATCTTCTATGTGATACTAATTCAGCTAGTACAGGTCATATAATATAACATTGCTTTGCACAATGATTTGCAAAATGACACAGAATAATTGAATGTGTTTGAAAAAGTAACCATATTTCAAAGAAATGATCTCAAAATGCAATATTTTTTACGTCCTTGGAAGCATCACAATTTGATGTTTGAGCAATATTACTCTAAAAATACAGTTCAAACAGTCCTAAGGGCATTGGGAGGAAAGTCCACATCCATGCACTAGTGAAAATTACTTTATTACTTATAGTTATATCAATACCTTAGATTTTGACTGGCATGCATTGATTAGTTTTGTGAGAAGGACATCTGGTAGAAGTTTTTAGTGGATTTTAATGATTTTTATGCCTAGCTATGGGCCTTGGTGGAGAAAAAGAAGTGCTTATACCTTTAAATTATCTGTATCCAGATTCAGGTCCGGGAGCTATTTATATAGGATTCCGAATTATGAGAATTTTTTTGTAAGCCATAGCTTCTTAACTATTGGTACATCATTATTAGTAATGTGGGAGATAATCTCCATGTAAATTTCTGTCAAACAAATTTATGGAAATTCCAAACAAAATTGGAAATTCTAATTGAATCAAAGTTGCTTCTGGAAATGCATTTCAGAGCCCCTGACAATCTTGCACTTGAGAAGCAAGAAAACTTCTATACTAGTAGATCTTTGCAATCTCTTTAGATATATGATATGGACCATTCACCACGAAAAAACGATTCAACATTGAATAGTTGACCAAACTTGTTAAGGTTCAGATGAGAACGTATACCAGAACTGCTGCAATTGTACCTTTTCCCATAGAATAATTGTTTAGGTACACAGCCCTTTGCATCTGATTCTTTAGAACAGGGTACAGATCCCCATGGCTTCACAGATAGGCTTAGAAATTCTGAGGTTAACAGTGGATTAATGGTTTAATTAAGGTTGTGATTAGTTGTAATGCCTATTGATATGTACAAGTTCCTATAACTAGATTCAAATTATTTTGCATTTTACAACACAGAGACAGAATGTTTCGGTCATTAGTATATATCTGTCAACGTCTACCCAAACATGGTACAATAGGAGCTCTTGTGTTTGATTGCTTGAACTTTTCAAGGTGGTTTGTTCTTCTACAAGTCATTTAGATTGATGTTACAATGGAATGTGGTTGTTCTTGGCTGCTTTAGAGTTGGTATGTGGATACAGTTGTGATGAAGTGAGTTTCATTGTTGTGTTTATGACTTGTGGGAAGATAAAAGAGGGTAAATCGGATGCAAGGAGAATACAGCATTTCTGTGTAAAGCCACGATCACAATTGTGTGTTTCATGATACCTCATTTGTCATGAAAGGTACAGTTTGATGGGCAGGGATTTTTTTTAGAAAATTATTCCTCAACACAGCAGGGCAATGATGTGGACCCCCCCCCCCCCCATTCCACAGTGTGGAGCTTTTTTTCTTAAAGATTTTCAATAAAAACTGAGGCGTTCTAAGACTTCCTGAGGGGTAATATCACAGTTAGACAAGTCCCTGTTGAAGACTCAGATACACAATGTAACCTAGTAGCATTCCTGGTCAATTGGAATTTCATGCTTGTCAGAATCTGCTCCTTTGGGTGAAGGGAGGTATGGTAATGGTTAGAACCTGAACTACGGGTTTGGCACCCTTCTTCCTACCTTTAGAAAAATCAATCCATGATGAATGTATTCTAATTTAATGCTGGTTTGCTGCTTGACTGGTATTGTGTAGCAAGAGAATGATAGCTGCAAAACTTATTTATTGCCCTGGTAAAGTGAAGAGACCCCTAGCAGTACATTGAATAACTGCACTTCGGCCCATTGAACCAAACTTGAGTGTATACAGTCTACAGATATGAAAAAGTTGTAAGTATGTAACTCTTATGTAAACTGCACTGAAACATCCTAATATCTAAGCAAAGGATTTAGTACCCTAGAAATGTTGATCTTGCCAATTCTGTGCAATACAGTTGTTGTTACCTATGATGATTGTTTTTTTAACATTGTCATTCCTACATTTTCCTCTGGACCCCCTTCTATTCTGGAAGTAATTGACCAAATCCTTTTATTCTGCCTCACAAAAGATTTTGATCCCTCTAGGATTACAACAACAACAACAGAGGATTAACACAAGCCTGTTTACTAATTGGTATTAAATGAGGCTTGTCCCCTCCCAGTGGGGGTTCTTTTACTGAAGCCACATTTGGCACAAGGCACATTTATTTGACCCATATGCTTGCATAACCCATGTAACAGTCAATGATACTTACAATACAGCAATTTGGCAAAGAAGTGTTTATTACATTGACACATATACCTCTGAAAATATTGAACAATGATATCTATTATCAATTACTTGTATATCCTATGTACACGGAACTTCTTGGAAGTATTCAATATTGGAGGTCAAATCTATTGGTGAAATAGCTTCTGTTGTATGAGAAACATTAAGATTAACAGGGTCATTTCCAAAACCAACCTAGAGATTTTATACGTTTAGGGGACAAAGAGCACATTTGAGGCTTTGAGAATACCTTAACTATGAGTATGACGTCTCACCCTTGTTCAATGCCTTTGGCAAGGGTCAAGTGTGATGAATGCGTGTTTTCCAGTCTTGTCTTACAGGCTTTCAAGGTACTTAGTTTTGGGTGACTTTCAATATGGCTAATTTGCAAAAAAGAAAAGACATTCTAACCTCTCTGAGGTAACCCTACAATACCCAAGGCCGTCTACCTAATGTTGGAGCAATACCTCAAGTGGAGATCAACTTTGTTATCCTTGTGGGTCCTATACAGGTTTGAGTTGTCTGTGGACAATATCCCTTTGGTCTTAGGTCGCACTTCTATCAGTGACACTGCATTAGTGGTATAAGCTTCTGTCGGCATTGCGTCAAGCAGAAACTATAGCACAGGGCATGGACTTGACTGTATTCATACATTCAAGTATGTATTCATACATGTACGTCATACATGTATGTCACATGTAGTACTTAATGCAGAGCCATCAACTTGATCAAGGAGTCTTTCACAGTCAGAAGTTAGCTTCCACCAGTGTGCTTGTTGGTAAGTTTTGACTTTGTGCTTCCACTATATTTTCTGAGAAGGCTTACTTTTGTTATTTTACTACTTAAACTTTACTTACAGCATTGTCATTGAGTTATTTTTTTTTATAAAAGAGGAAATTTCAAGATAGTTTTCTTTTCATCAACACCAAATTGATATATCATATTTATCACCTAGTTTAGTCTCTTTAGAGCAGTACTTTTTATCTGGTAATCCTTATGGTAATTTTTACTCCATTCTAAATTCAGAGTTGGAAATATTTGAAATTGCAATGAAAATTCCTATCAAGCTCTTATGTGCTCCTGTTTTGTGAGTAACTGTGACTATATATAGTGTTGTGTTGACAGTCACTGAGTGCAGTCACCTTGGATTTTGTGAAGATCTTTACAAACTCCAAGCAGGAGACGTTTATAACTCAAAACACCTGTTACAACTTACAGGCGTGAATTACTGCCCTTCTTTAAGCACTCAACTTAATCATTAATGTTTGATAGAGGGCATGAATTGGAAATACCTGTTAAGTTTTGACTGTAGCCAAATCTTGTATATTTCACCATACAAAAGAGAGGTCATGAGTTTAATTAGCAGGGCTCGAAATTCATTTTTGGGATTAGGTGCACAAGTGCACCCAGCTTAAAAAATTGGGTGCACCAAAACATTTTTGGGTGCACCACTTAAATTTGAATAGAATGTAAAAAAAAACCTAATAACAGAACTTAGTTACAAGCTATCAAATTCTTAAACAGGTAACATGACAGACATTTTTATCATCTTTCTAACACTTAGATGTCAAGAATATGATGTATACTGGTATACTTGATATCTTTCTATACATAAACCTAAGAAAATATTTGGGTGCACCCTGTGCACCCACTGAAAAAAAATTGGGTGCACAGTTCCAATTTTGGGTGCACCTGGGTGCACATGCACCCAGTAGTTCGAGCCCTGATTAGTGACATTCTTTTGTGAAGACACTGTATATGATTTTCCTCACTCCACCCAGGTGTAAAAATCGGTACCGTAGGCTGATTTTGTTGGGGTTGGCAAAGAGCAATTCTTTAGAAAGAGAGGGTTGGGCTCTGCCTTCCAATATCGTGCCCTACACACAGTGGAATACAACCCACTGCCCTTGTGGCCTTAAAAAGGCTATGGGATCATCACCATTAGTTAGCTTTTACCTTGAAATGAAGAGACAACTCTTCAAATTATTAAGAGTAAACATTATCTCATTGGCACTGGTTGTAGCTGCAATGCTTCTCAAAGATATATACACGGCCTGAGCCTCACACATGTTTTTTCTGTACTTTTTCTTCATTGGTCATTACGTTTGAGGGCCCTCAAAGACCCAATTTCACCACTTCAGTCCTAATGAATTTTTTTGTACAGAGCAGTGAGTGGTACTTTACCACGTACTTCTTTTTACAATAATCAGCAATCGTGGGTTTAAATCTACAATGATGTTAAAGGGTACTGTTACAATGTTTTCTTCCCTATTTTGTCACGTACCTAAACAGTTATGGTATGCCCTTTCTTTCTGTAGTTATAAATCTCAGGTGTATAGAACGTTTACTCACAGCTTTTACTACTGTTGTGTCCTAAGTATACAAGGCTGCACCTCGCTGAACTACATTGTAAAGCCTTAAATTTGCTGCGTGCTATTTGACCTGTCATGGATTTACATGGTTAAGGGCCCCAAAGCAATAAACTTAGGCACTTCAAAATTTGTAGTTGAGTACACAAATATTTGAGTATGTTTGACTTCAAAATATGTGAAAATGAACAAAAAGTTGCCAGCTGATGCCCATGTAAATCCTCTCTTACAATGTATATGACACTCACTGGAGATCAAAAGAACTGCAGTCAATTCATAGCAGTTGGCAGTAACAGTTCATGCTCATGAGAACTAAAAAAAAAATCATAACTCAACTCATACAGTCTCAAAACTGACATATTCCTCTACCGTTCAGCACAGTTTTTGCCTCAGAAGAATTCCTAGGGCCGCTTCAAGTACTGTGACTAACTACTTTATTGTATCCACTGACTACTAACTTAGGCCCAATCAAGACACATGAGTTTTTACTGATATCTGTGGAGATGTTGGGAGGGATCTGGAATGTTGGCCGTGGGACACCTGTGGCGCTTGCAGTCATAAACAATTATATAGCCTAATGAGCCCGTGTTATATGCTAATAAGCCCTCCCGAAGTCGGGACACATCTACACGCACGCGGAAGCTGTCGAGGACCCCTGCTAAGCTATCGGGGACCCCTTCTTAGGACCTTTCAGGAGAAATTCTGCCGACATCTTTATGGCGATATTGCAGTTCCATCTAGACACTGAAAAACTGTCGGCAAAACTGTGTCTAGATCGTGCCTTAGTGGGGCTAGTGGGCAAATACTGTGACCTTAAACCCTGCAAAGGCCTATCATTATTAACCCCCCACCCACCCTTATAATCTCGGTTTACAAGGGTGATACTGATATTACTGGTTGTTAGCCTGCCTCTTTGAAGTTTTTTTTCCTTTCATTACTGCGCACCTAGGAGGTAGATACAATTCAAAGTGACCGAGATTGGTTCCCAAACGAAATTAGTACGTGCTCCAAAACAACAAACCAAGAGAAAACATGCAGGCTGATTGCTAAAGGGTTATTCATATTCATTTTTAGTTACCATTGATGTAATATATTTATACTGCTCTAGCACAACAAAATGCAACAGTTGTTGGAGGCACCTGAAGTTCTCTGAACATTGAATGCAGGCAACATTAGATTCAAATTCAATAAAGTTTTTTTGTGATTTTTCTCTAGAAAAAAACTCATGGCCTGTAATATGGTACATATCATCGCCTGATTACACTGCATTGGTATCTAAAGTTTGAATTGAAATCGTGGGCAAAAGTCTGGAATTGAGTTTCTTCAGGGTAATCACATCACTGCTTGTTACACATCTTTCCCAGCAACCCTAGCAACTGTGATTACCATCTCTCCCGGCTAACACAAGAAAGGGTTTGGTCCGAGCTGTGTTTAGGACTGTTAAGGACAGATTCCTTCGGCCCTAAGGCAGGCAGGGTCAAGCATTGTCGCACAGATTTACTGCTTCAAACGAGGATACTGTTTGAGAGGATGTGGTCTTTTGAAAGAAACCATTGCCAAGACCTTCCTGGGGTATGAAATGAAAAGTCGCAATTTCTAAGGAGCGATTATGTAAACTGGTGTCACTACAAAGTGGCAAACAATCCTCTCTAGACACTAATGATAAAGAAAATTAGAATATAAGATGGGATAGTTTTGTAAATCTGTGACTAGAGTGAGTTGTAGAAAAGCTTTACTTTGAGTTTCCCCTAGAAGTATGTAGCATGTTCCATCGCGATAAGGGGGCTACTTTTGAAGACCTTAAACTGTTTACACAGCGGATAAGGGACCAGAATTAGACACTAAGTCAATTACGAAAATTGAAAACAAGTAAGAGCAGCCAGATGCCGACAGATGGCGTAGACACGTCTGCGATGATGCGTTCCTTAAGCGTTGAGCACTGCCTGTACGGACACTCGATAATGCGCCAAGAAGCAAAGGTATTTGTGCTTTGCAACCTTTCGTTTGTCGGGTCAAGTATTTCTAACTATGATTTACAGATAGAACAGTGTTACAGTGTTTCAGTCACTTTCAGTCATATTGCCGTACTCTTACTAAGTGTTAGCCTACAAGTGATACGTGTACTTGGATCTATTGAACTAGAATGGAGCTCGAGGTCTGTCTTTGCAACCACAGCTTTTGGCAGCTTATGCCAGACATTCAGGTAGATTCTTCTTCATATTATTATCAATTTTTTATCTTCAGTTTTTTTTAATAGATGTTGGTAAAGATCCAGCTGGTAAGATTTTGTTAACTTAAAGATGCTTTGTATTTCCATAGCATAGACAAACAAAAAAGTTTTATTCAGTACTTCACATGCAAAGAGATGTTACATTTAAGTTTACGGTATCATTGTCACAGTGTAAAGTGGGTTGTTTACTGTATTAACCATCAAGAACAGCCATGCCTACATATGTCCATTGTTATTATAGGTTGAAGAGAACTGTGCTCAGCAATAAAAGCGTTTTTGCTCTCTGGAGGGTTTTGCCAGCACAGTTTCATTAAATGAAAGAATCAAATGATTTGTGTTATCAGAAAGATCAGTAGACGTTGAAAAACATCCAGTGACATTCCGACCTGGCCTTGCCGTAACAGCAATTAAGTCTGACACTTTGATTTAAGAATGCTGGAATATGGAACCTTATCGCTTTTCGCTTAATCTTACTGCTGTTTGCCAATGTCACGATGAAGGGTACAGAGGTAAGCCGTACAAATCAACAATGGTGGACTATATACAGGTTGTTTCCCAGTGATTAGACAAGTGCTTCATACTTTTTATGATGTTTTTACATATTCAAGTTGTAACAGCAATGCAGCATGCAAATGCGAGAAACAAGGCATAACGTTGGATTGGCCTTAAGAAATGATATTTACAGTTTTAACCTATATAAACAAAAAGAGAGACTTGAAACATTGTCTTTATTTATATTATGTCCAGTATAAGTAGTGTTGTCTTAGAAACACAGTGTTGAAGTTTGACCTGTGACCTTTAAAGGACTGTCATAAATGAAGTGTTGTAACAATATGGTCAGCAGGAGCTCCCAGAGACTGTATGCACATAAGATTTGTCCTAACGATTAGCTGATTAATAGGTTACCTCGAAGGTTTGCCATGTTGAAGCTGCTGCAGCGCTTCTTGTGGGTTTGCCTGTTGCTGTGCGTGTTGAGTGTGCTGGTAGTTTGCTGGGTACTTGACAGCATAGTCAGAGAATTCAGCAGGATTGTACAAGTAAGTAAAAATACATAGTGATTTACAGGTGGTAGAACCACCTTTGCATTAGCACACACTTGTAAGGTTTAGAGACAGAAAGTAGCTGGTTGAGATAATTAGGACAACTTGCCTTAGGTCTTGATATCCAACTGTAGGTATTGTTTTTAAAGTAGATACATGTACCAAATAAGGTACATTTTGTATTTCACTACATTGTATAGTACTCAGCCTATAATGATTTCCTTGGACCTTGGTGTATTGGAACCATTGAGCTGCTTTCTGTTCTTTGCAACTGAGCTTGCTCAGGTCTACAAACTTGTTTGTAAATGGTGTATCAGTTTGGACATTTTCATCCTGTTCCTTAGCTCTTAGTTATAAGTTGCATCCATTTATAATGTAGTTGTGAGAAGAAAAACAGGTGCTATACCCACATGTATCTAAAGATTTTGATGTACCAGAGAAATTCTCTGAGAACTGCCACGCATCAACTAATGATACAAGTGAACGATTGATTGATTGTCTTGTACAATGGACTCATAGGGGCATTGCTTGCACGTAGGATTCCTGTCCTAAGAATAACATAGGCCAACATGAGTCACTACATCTTGACCGTTAGGTCGAAATGCAGACAGCAGGATCGATGACCAGTGTGTCACCACTTGAACGATACCAAACACCCTTTCCATAGACTAACGTAAGCTTCATGCCCTGTCACCATCAAATCCGCTTGCTTGCAGATAGCTACTTGTTCTACGTGGTCAAGCTAGCATACCGTATGCAGGGCTTACTATACATTCAGGGTGCATATGTGCACTTTTATGCACCCAATACTGGAGCTGTGTGCCTTATTATTCACAAAGGTTGCACATATATAGTTTAGTACAGAATATTCTTGACATTTTAAGTTGGAGAAATTGTATTGTATTACTTAAGAAAGTAATTAGTTACAGTTATACTTTTAGTTATATCCTGAGTATTTCTGATTGCATGGGAAGTTAATAACCTGGTGAGGATTTCCTGTATATGATTATAACAAACTTCCTGTTCATGACTCATAATTCCTGGTCAATTTTCTTCTTAAGCTTCCTGTCGTAAATTTCATTTTCGTTATCATCCAGCCATGATTGCAGTTATGCCTGATCTTTATCATTTATATCAGGTCTGTCTCCAGGACCCGTCCCTCTGTCCCGAACAGAAGATGAATCATTCTAAAAAAATTAATCCCCAAAATCTGAACTTCATGACATAAAATGGATGTTAATAGAATATTCTTACATCAGTGACTCTTGAGAATTTAAAGATGGATACAGCCCTTCACAGTCACTGTAACAGTTATAGAAATTAAATACAATGTATAAATGATTTTGTATGTCTTTGAACATAAACCTGTCCATTAAAATCTACATTTTGTGTGCAGTGTAAAGTTTAATATTATTGTAATCCTTTCCAGTAGCCACTCAGTTTGGCTTATGTGCTTTAGTTGTAACTTGTACTATTCTCGGCATGTTGTTTGTGGGTGGGAACCTCAAAGCTTGGCTTATCTGAGGCAGGTTAAGTATTACATGGTCCCCATGGTTTCCTGTGGCCTTCTGGCTAACTGTGTGTGGCCAAACCTACTTAATTCTACCATAAAGTTAATCATTACACCCGCTTTACTGGCACAAGTTGGCACTACTGGGCCGTGTAGTCTAGAGTCAAGAAAACAGACTCCTGAGTTTCAACATTTCATTTTGTCTGGAGAGCCTTAGGCCATGTAGATGCAATTATTTGGTTGACATCTGCGCACACATCAATTTCCATCCGTTTCCATACTACAACAAAGCAGCTGCATAATGTCTGAGCAAATATTTGCTGTTAATTGCAAAAATATTATCGGAAAACAGATCTAAGTAGTCGTAGAAGGCCAAAGTCAATTCCAAAGTCAAAGAAGAAGATGATAATATGAAAGAACAAAAATTAAGAATCTATAATTGTTCATATATACTGCGTGTTAAGTCATTTTTTCAACCTCCCTGACCACTTAGATTTTACATTGAAAGCAATTCTTTTTTAATTTTCACAATGGCATCTCAGAGGTTGTCATACATGCAATTGAATCAATATGGCCTAACATGTGACACATACATGTAAAACAAGGTGAAAGTCCATTGCTGGCACTGCAGATGTTTTTCAATCATTAATGTAGGACTGTGTCTTGTGACTCCATCAAGATTTTTGTTACAGACTGTGTTTTCAAAGTCAAATGGTTGAAAAATCTTCTGTAACAATTCTTCCTGAATATTAGATGGTTTGATCCACTCACAATAGGAAGAACCCCTACTTTTTGCAATAAGTGTGGGTTCTAACATGCTCAAGATGTGGTTCTCCTCAAACACAGGACTTCCTTTATAAAGTTTATTTGGACAATGCAACAACAAGGCTTTAAAACTTCATATTTGGGAATAGGTACACCGGTGTACCTAACATAAATGTTAAGTTGCACAAAAAATTTTGGGAGCACAAATTACTTGAAGTCAAATAGAATGTCACCAAAACCTTACTGCTCCTGCGCATAGCATGAATCTGAAAATTCTATGGCCTAGCTTTAGAAAAGTAAATCAGAAAGGTTCCAATATTTGTACTTAGATATCAAGATTATACTATTTACTGGTGAACTACATTACCTTGCATGTAACCCAAAACTAATACATTTGGCATCAGGTACTGCATATTTTGAGCCCTTGATTGTGGACTTTGCGATTTCTCAGTAAAGGGCTACTTTTAAGCTTGCTTCAAACTCACAGGAAACAGTTAGCAGTTTTATGTTTGCTGAGTCATGCTGATATATTGCTCTCATTCTTGATAAGGTGAAGTAGGAAGTCCTGTTACTTTCTCCATTTGCTTTAATTCATTTAAGTATACCGGTCCAGATCAATGAGTTTCTATTACCCCTTGGCACTCTCACTAGGTTTCCTAGACAATGACTAGTCATCACAGGTAGCGTCACTATTGTCAACAGCACTTGTTTGTTTGTTAATGATTATCCAAAGCTACGTCAACACCTGCCAGGGTCCTCCATTGCCGATCTGTCACACCTGTACCAATACGTGCTTAAACACTGTTTGCTGTTTTCCCACCCCTGTAGGCTCCCACAGGCTTGAATGGTCGGCCGTCTACGGGAGAGGAGGGAAAGAATGGGGCGCCGCACACCGCAAACAGAGCCGGCTCCGAAGACAAACGATCAGGCAGAGGGGCGTTAACAAGCGAGGGGCAGCTGAGGGTCAGTCACCATGAGACATCAATGCTTTTACCACTTCCGTTGACATCATCGTCACAACAAGAACCCGAAAGCAGCAACCGACAGAATAACACAAGGAAAAGGGTGTCTACTTCAGATGTACCGAACTGTGTGAACACCAGACCGACGACGTTGACCAAATCTGCTTCGGAGCCTGCGTTTGTTGTGGACGGCAAACAGCAGAAATATGTCATCGAAATTCACCTGTCTCCTACGCAAGAGGTTGTAGCAGCTGGCGAAGACCAAAAAGTTGCGAGAGAATCTGTAGAACACGAACACGAGAGTGTCTTTCTTGAAGGAAACGCGCCCTCTGTAGTTGTGACTTCTCCCGAAAAAAGACAACGGAATCCTTTCACCAGGAGCCAAAGTTTGCCTGTGTCTCCCACAATAAATATTGTCCCTTGTGGGGACATGCATGATAAGCCTGACCTACCTTCCAACATGGCAGAAGTAGAGGACGCAGATGATGACTGGACGCGTGTGGTTCCCAGGGTCTTGCAGAAGTCTGACAGCATCTCAGTTCCGGAGAGTAGTGGCGGCCCTTTTCGACGCTGGTCACGTTCACGTACGGATAGCATGAATGAAGCTTTGAATGATGAAGGTCGGATTGAGATGACAGACAAGGAGAAATTGCGAAGTCTTGACATTGACAAGGACCGGGAAGTCATCCACGACATAGCACACTTTCTTGAGACCCAAAATGAGAAACCAAATAGCTTGCCACCAGACTCCATGCTTACTGTTGCGCCTGGTAAGATTCAGAAGTTGGAGGTGGAGTCTCAGAGTCAGAGTCTACCATCCTCGCCGATGCCAAGTCGTAGGGTAGGAAGGCATTCTCTGAGGAGTCTTCCAGTGTCCCCCCATCCCGAGAATCAACCTGAAAGATCTCGGTCAAGCACCGATTCCTTGGACGAGCACCCAAGAACAAACTTTCTCACTGCCCCTGTGCAACCTGAGCGGCCAGTCACCCCAAAACCTTACAAGAAACCAGCTTCGTCTTCGAATTCCCCGAGCTCTTCTTCCCCGAGTTCTTCTTACAGCCATCTTTCTGTGAATAGCCCCCCTCCCGCACGACCTGTGACCCCTAAGCCGCACATCAGGCCATCAACTTTGTCTGGTTCAAGTTTAAGTCCAAAGTCATCACTACTTGACATTCCACAAGAGGACTCGGTCGTGATGAGACCCATAAGTCCGAAGTTTGCTACCATTACAGAAAATACAGACGTTCTAGCGCCACAAGCAAGGCTGTCAGCAGAGCCCCAGTCTACTGGATCTCCACAGCTTGCGAAAAACAGGAGTAGAAAAACAGCTTTGTCTGCAAAGCAGAACCACGTGCTGATGAGGATTTCAGCGGCGGGAAGCGAGGATAGCGGGCTGGGGGATAGCCAATCACAGCTCAATTTGGCTGTTCCGTCATCGGAAGACAAGTCCTTGCAAAAGGTGAGTTGTAAAAAACTGTGATCAGCACTGTGACATAATGTGTTAGTTCGTTGATGAAGGTTAGACATCCAGGTAAGCCAAATAGCAGTTACTCACTGACAGATGTTTCAGGCAGAATACACCTAGTCTACCTTTCATCAATGACCCCTTCATCAGTGATACCTGACGAAAGGTAGTGCATGCTGCCTGAAACGTCTGACCATTTCCAAGATCATATCCCAGGGCTCGAAATACATTTTGTACACTTTTCAGTCAACTTGCACCAGTGCAAGTTAAGCCAAAGGTAACTTGCACCAAAAGAAACTTACTTGCACAACCCAAAATAGTGAACTGTTAACCCTTTATTCTTCTTCTGAAAATTTGCAAATATATGGTGATACATAAAGACCACATGTTTGGATATTTGTTTTCCAAAGCGTATTTTATTTTGGATTTCAAATTGTACAACAAATGTGAATTTAGGCTTAATTTAAGACAATTCAATGTCTGTATAACTTGATAAGATCAATAGATTTCTTCTGGACTCTTCGAGTGACTTCCATCACTATTCTTAACCATCGCTAGAACAACTCAAGACAAACACATATAACTGGAAAATCCAGTTGATCATATCAAAGTCACTAAATTGTATGCAAAATGTATTTACTCATATGCAAATCAAGGTAAGACAACACCATAGGAATTATTAGCATTATAGAGATGGAATTGTCTTCAAATTTTGTTTACCTGGATGTCTAACCAAGTTTAGAAATAACAAATTTAGGCTATTTTTTTATTCAGTGTTGTTTTCTTTTACCTTTCAATGGCAGACAATATTCTTGGTGTGTGTAAGCTTTTTCTAAAGTCAGGTATTAGTGGATAAAAGTAACTTGCACTGGTGCAAGTTTGGTCCAAACTTACTTGCACCACACCAATTTTACATGCACAAACTTGCATATGCATGTGGTATTTCGAGCCCTGTATCCAGTTGCTTGAGTAACTTCTACAAAATGTATTTGGCATAATGTGTTAGTTCATTTGTCATCCTTACTAGATAGCACTTCAGAATCTGCCCTCTAGTATGCATTTGTCAGGTAAATCAGCATGATGTTTGTGCCCAATCTCACACATATACGGAAAAAAATTGTTTTGTATCCCCTGTTCATGAATAAACTAATGACAAAGCTGATGGTGTAACATACTTTTCCCAGCAGAGGTAAATATTAATTCTCTTAACTTTATCATTTAGGTCATCCATTTGCCTGATCAAATAAGGTGAGACAGGACTGTCTCAAGGACATTTCCCTCTGAGACCCTCACAGAAATTTTGGATTTGGAATGAAAAATTCCATCCCGTCCATCCAAAAAACACGAAATTGGGAAAAATGTATTTTCAACATTAGATTTAGGATCGTGAGCTTATAAAAAAATAATGACAGATTGTACATGCATTGGGCTCCCAAACAATGAGTGGGGCAGAAAAATAAAAAGCTGCATGGAGACAGCACTTTGTGAGGACACTATCTATAGCCAATTTTATGTCAAATTGTATTTAAGGGATATATAGCATTGGGGTTGACAGGATCATGAGGTGTATGAAGTGAAGTGAGATATGAATTGAAGATAATCTTGATCAGGTACTCAGTACTCATTTACACCTGAGTAGAGTAAAGAATTTGGTATTGATTGCCTCACCCATGCACGGGCACAATATTGGGAGCTGTCAGGGATTTGAACTCAGTCAGTGCCTCCAAGGTCATAGTCAACAATCTTAACCCTTAAACTGCCAAACCCAGATATATCCGGCACATATAATACATGTCTTGTGTGCTGCACCCAGATATATCCGGGATGTATTGCAAACCCCGGAAGTTAGGGACTTTGGCCTTGTCCGGGGGGTTTTTGGAGGTCAGCAGCCAACCCTGGCACTGATAGCATTTTATAGTGCTGAAACTCTGGCAGTTTAAGGGTTAAGATCACATTTTAGGCCACCCATTCAAAACTGATAAGTTTTCATTGTTGTGCTGCAATGGTAGTGCTAACAATACACGTCTCTTTTTTAAATCCAGGATGCTCCAAATGTACAAACCAATGAAGAAACCGTCAGATACAGACGGGCGACCAAACAGCGGCGACGCAGACCAAAGAGCGATCTGGGCTCTTGGGTTCAAAAAGCGCCCGTAAAATCTCGCCGGCCATTGACTATCCACGGAACACCCCACCAGGAAAGCATTGAGGAGAACGAACACTCAGATGATGACAGTACAGATGGAAAGAGTTTGGATAAACTAACATCTTTAAGAGATGCTATGAACTTATTTACAGTGGACAGTCCTAAACTGAACAGAAGGGTAAGTACAAAATGTGTCTATGATCATATTTTAAAGTAAAACCATCGTGAACATATCAAGATTTACAGTACTTGGCTTCATTTCGTACAAAATAAAAACTTGTGATTCAAATAAGATTTTCCTGAACATGTATAATGGTTGTAACCAGGGGATACACAAATTTTTGGTCTATGTTTCATTCTACAACCTTTGTACTGTAACAATGTTATACTTTTGCGTGCACTGCAAACATGGGCGCAAATTAGACTACTAAAACTTAAAAGTAATCAATAACTTTAAAATGTTGTTCAAACTTTATTTTATGCTGTAGGTGTTATTGTTTAGTCGCTGGAATTACATGTATTCTTAGCACATTGGTAACATCTGTAATTTCTTTCAATTGTCCCATTATTGTTTTTTCCAGTTTTTCATTTACTTGACATGTTGGTTTGGCTGTTCATAATGCAGAGCCAGGACTGCCCAACTATATATAGCCTGTAGCTATGACAGAGATGTATTATGTACATGTATTATCATTAGTCTTAGAGAAGTTTATATTGATGTTTTTAAGGTAATTTTATTCGTAATTGATGTTTATTAATTTTCAATCTATCTTCTTTACTTTCAGAATACTGTGCACCACATGCTTGGGTCACCTAACCATCCAGGCATAACACAAGTTAGTACCAAAGTCTTATGTTCTCTGTTCACGGTCCTTGTAAAATTTACTCAGTGAATTATGTATTTACTAATAATAAATAATATGTAGAAATTCTTAATTGTAATTGCTAAAATCTTTTCCATATAATGAAAGAAATTGAAAATGTTAGATGTATCTAATAATGTCAAGACATTTGTTTTGTGTGTTGTGTAGTACTAGGAACTTGTTTTCACAACTTTTATTTGTTTGCAGAAAATGTCTGGAGTAAAAGAAGAGTCTACCACTCCAAGAGCTTACATGCGAACTGTCAGTGCATACAGCCCTCCGATGGGGACTCCTGCACTCAAGCGCTCTCGTAGCACACCCTGCAGTCTAGATAGGACCGGGAGGAGAAGAATACATTCCATAGGTATCTACTCACAGCCTCCTATTCTAAGTTACCGTTTAGACCACTAGAACTGCTCTTTCTGAGGGATCAATGGAATAGATGTTACTTTAATGATATTTAGTACAAGGCTCGCAATACCGAGGACATCCACACTTTTGCATACCCATAATTGGAGCTGTGCACCTAATTTTTGACTGTGGCTGCTCCAGTGCACCTAGATATTTATTTAGGGTTATTTACATTGTAATGTAAAAAGGTGCAATCCATAATAGAATTTGGGTTCATCACAATTGATAATATTTGCCTAACAGTGACTTCCAGATTCAGCCTGCAAGTCTGGACAAAATTTTTTTCTCTCTACTTGTTTTATTTACATTGTACTGTTTCCTTGTGCACCAAATCCATTTTTCTGTGTACCCAGATTTTCAAGGTTAGCTGCACCAGTGCACCCACTCCCCAAAATATCTTTAGATTGAAGCTTCTTTGGACTAACATGTTTTACTGTTTGTTCTTTATTAGCAGATAAGGGGTCAGGCACGCCGCGATCCACAACAGTCGCAGTCGAGCTGAGTGGCCCGTCGTCTGACTCGGAGTCTGATGACGACAACGAAGCGACAAGCGTGCCGTCGTCACCAGCTGTCAATCGTCGGTCGAGTTTCACTGGGATCCCTCCTGGTCAGGACATAGATGAGGTGAGTAAGACAATCGTAACGCGAAAAATGTTCTTGTGGCACCTTAGATAAAGACAACATTAATATGTAACTGAAATTACACATGTATATACTGTAAATCTTGACATATTTGCTGTGGTTTTATTTTTGCGTGCGTAAATGCAAACTTAAATCACCATGAAAACCTCCTAAAGTTTCTTATCTTATTTTGAAGCAAAGTCCCACAAAAATTAACAGTACAGCAAGACTTCAGAAATCCTGTATCATGGTGTTGATGCCACTCTTTGGGCTTATTTGATGTGCTGTAAATTTCCATTGTTGCTGTCTCGTACTGCAGTGCTTTCTAGAAAATGAATTTCAAAGCTTTCTTTAATGTGGCCTTTCTAATTTCCTACTGTGTTGCCATAGATACAATTTAGTCAATTTTATATCCTCTCTATGTAATTAGATTCATACATCATATGATGACAATTTCATTTCAAGGTATATCTTTATTACATTTTTATCCGTGATTTACATAAAAAAACATCAATGGCTTTTAATGTGGCTGTAATTGGAACAGAATTAATGCTTTTGATGGAGGGGCAAATTTAATCGACTATTTGATGTTTTTCTACTTAGATAAGACCAGACCTGTTGAATAAGACTAAGGTCAACGTCCTAGCATATATTATGTATAATAATTTTTTTTCCCTTCTTGACATTGTGTAATGTCTAAGAAAAAAATGCTGTATTCTGGTAACCCAACAGACCCTAGTAAACCTAGAAAGTAAACTAAGATTGGATGAATTGCCTGGTTGGAATCATCATATTTCTTGGCAGTCATCATATTTCTAACTAAAACATCATTAAATTACCTTTGGCCATTGGTCGTTAAAAGATAGAGAAAGTTTTAGCCTGTATTGTCACCAATTTTACCAATTTTGCCCCAAATCCTCTCAATGAGTGTGCAGGGTTGAACAAGTCCAGTAGTCCACTTGCAAGTGAAAGTGCTGATCGGCAAGCATATGTCCTACCCCACTTGCCCGATCGGAAGAATCTTACTCGTTTGGGCAAGTAAATCTTTTATGTTCTTGCCCGATAGGACAGGTGAACTTTAGAAAACTTGTCCAACCCTGGTGTATTGGGTTCTTTTAACATTGGTTCTTCCTTTCACAGATGTTTGAAGAGGAGGATGAGGTGACGTATGCGGAAGCCCTGTGGGATCATGTGACGATGGATCCCGATGAGCTGGGCTTCAGGGCCGGGGAGGTGATAGAAGTGACGGACCTGAACCACAAGGACTGGTGGTGGGGCTGTATCGAGGATAGAGAGGGATGGTTTCCTGCGGCATTTGTTAGGGTATTTATCCATCATGCATTTATAGACCCATTATGAAAAGTATAATACCACATAATGTTGTTTTGCTTCTGAAAATAAGTTCATCGGGTTGCTTGAGAAAGTAGTAGTTCTCTGAGAAAGATGGCTGATCGGCATCAAAAAGTGAGAAGCTGAAAAATTACTGGTTGTGTAAATGTTCACTTGTCTCGAGCCTGATCCAATGAGATTCATGTGCAAGTCTTGGTTTAAAACAAATTCATTTGGCAAACTGATGATGATCAACAAATAATCTCAAAGCTCTTTGACTGTTTGCCAAGATCTGGGTTGTATCCTTTTGTTTCGTTTGATGCCCTGTATGAATCAGAATGTTCTCCAGTTTTTCATGCTGTATGTCCTTGAATGTTTTTTCCAGTTGAGAGTTAACCAGGAGGACACAGTGGAGGACTATGTTGCAAAGATGAGGCAGGGAACCAGTGTCAATCTGCGCAGATACAGCGTGAGCTTCTGTCAGAACAAGGACCAGATGAGAAGCAATGTGGTCAACGAGATCCTCAGCACAGAGAGGGACTACATCGGCCACTTGAGAGACATCATTGAGGTAAATATTCGTTTGTTCATGTCTTACTCAAAGTTACTCCATAGACATCCAAAGACTTGGACAGAATTAGACTTGATCCATTCCCAAAAAATTGCTTTATAATATTCCGTTTCTAGGTAGGCTTTTGAAACAAAGCATTTGAAAGATTTTAATTTGAATCCAGGGAATCTTGTAAAGGCTACTGTAGTATGACAGACTGTTAGCAATCGACAACTCTTTCCTTCAATCTTTTAGATTATATTAGAAGGCTGCTAATGCCATCATTATGAAAGATGTTTTAGAGAGTGTACCATAGTAGCCGTTATGTAGATGCTACAAAGATTGTGATGCTAAAAAATAGTAAGAAATTATTTTGTACTGTACAGTAAATTTCTACCTCTGTTTCCCAGGGTTATGTAAAGCAGTGCAGGAAGAGGCCAGAGATGTTCTCCTGTGAAACCATAAAGACAGTGTTTGGTAACATCGAGGAGATTTACGCTTTCCAAACTAGCTTCCTGAAAACCCTGGAGCACAGCAGTAGAAGAGACCTTCCCCATCTAAGCGAAGTGGGCAAATGCTTCCTGCAGCATGTGAGTGTACTGTTTGTGATCCTTAGTATATTATAGGGATAGTAGTTTGGCAGAAGAGAAGCTCACCCACTGTCGAGTAAAATTTTTTGGGCATTGCTATGGAGCCAAACAGAACATTTTTTTGTCCATTCTCCTGTTAAAACCAAGAGGCCATTGCAGATACCTAAATTTTATTGGCACTTTAATCAAAGACACAGGAATTGATGATGTGAACTTGAAAAAAGTAATGCTTGATAGGGCTTTATGGATTGGAGTATGTACTTGCCTAGTCCCGACTACAGATCGATAGACAGAGATTGCCATTGGTCAGAGATCATGATTAGGGTCTCTTTCAGAACACTAAGTGAGTCTAGCTGAAGAATTCTCAACCAGAGTCAAATTGGAGTAAAATTTTGTTGAAGAGAAAGTCAGAACTTTTCAACTTATATTGACACTGACATGTAACTTAATAATGGATTGACTTGGAACTCAGGCTTTGTAAATGGAAGACCACCCTTGTTTTATTTTTGCTGTATTTGTGTTGGTTGCTAATGGAATGATGTTCACCTGCTTACTCTATGTCTCACATCTCTTGTTGCTTTATTTCAGAGAGAAGGATTTGAGATCTACTCAGAGTACTGTAACAACCATCCCAATGCTGTCACTGAGCTGAACCAAATCATGAAGAGCAAGAAGTACAGGCATTTCTTTGAGGTGAGCATCTTCGCAAGCCATCTTAAAGTTTGTATCCCCATTGAATAGTGAATTATGATACATGTTTGAGCCTTGCTAGGCTAAGTAATAGTAGAAGACAAGCCCGATGGTATAGTATTGTGGCGAGTAACTTGATAACAAGTTACGCTCACTGGGAAAACATTCTTCATTTTCGCAAAAATAATCTTTCTAGTTAAGAATTCTGGCTATAGTGATTTCCTGTCTACTGTCACAGTGACTATTTCATCAAGTCTTGTCTTGAGTGGACAAGTTAAGTGTAAGCATACACATTTGCTATTTGCAATTCAATATCGGAACAGCCATGCACGTGCAAAATGTATGTTGATCTTGCTCTACATGTTCAATTCTATCCCAACTAAATGAGTGATAAACAAATTGTTTCCCGTCATCAGGCGTGCAGACTGCTTCAGAACATGATTGACCTGGCCTTGGACGGCTTCCTCCTCACCCCTGTGCAGAAGATCTGTAAATACCCTTTACAGCTGGCCGAGCTGCTCAAATACACCAAGCCTGAGCACAGGTAAGGCTGCTTCACATCGAAACTCTCGTCTGTAGGACTAGGAGTAGGAGCCTGTGTTACAGAACAGGAAGGCAACACACTTAAATGTCGGTTGACTAAAATGTAAGGTTGTGTACGAAGTATTTTGTTTTTCAAGATAGAAGATATAATCTAATTTCGGGGACCACAAAGATCTAAAAGCTGCTGTTGAAGCAACAAAAACAACTCAATTTTCCATGTTTTCTTGATCCTTGGGCAAGTAAGACTTCACAAGAAAACTTTTCAAATTTCTCTTCAAGGGATCACGAAGATGTAAAGGCAGCGTTGGAGGCCATGAAAGACGTTGCAAACCTAATCAACGAGAGGAAGCGACGCTTGGAAAACATTGACAAGATTGCGGGATGGCAACAGGATGTAGAAGGATGGGAGGTAAGATGAAGTCATTTATCTTTCTTCCTTTGTTCTTTAGATATATATGATATGAAGTGCCTTGAAGATATTTGTCATCTTCTCTTTGATGTACTTAGTACAAGTCAGGCAGTTTTTTAAAACATTTTTTTTCCATTAAACAATCCATCCATTGCCAGTCTAACTTCTTCCTTTGGTCTTAAGGTTCTGTAATACCATATGAATGTTGAACGTTATTAAACATCGTCAGAGCACTTAAAACATGTTAGATATCTTATCTGATGTACATTTTCAATAAGCCTAGTGTACAATTAACATGTCTAAAGTAGGTACTGCTGTACACAGTCTATCCTTAGCACAGATTGAATGAGGATGTTTTGAGTGTAAAAAAATTAATGTTTGTTTCTGTTGCATAACTGCCAAAAGTCCTTTAGGCATAACACACCAGTTTCGTACAGTAGGTACATGCTTCATAAGACTGGACTGTAATATTTGATTCCCTTACACTGGGAAAGACCTTTTTGATAAAGTGATCGGTACTCTGACATGCTCAAAGTTTGTCTGTCCTCAAACATGTGACTTCTGGCTTTACCGGTATGTCCCATCTGAGAGGACTTTCCAAACTGTAGATAGTTGCCGACTTTCACCTCAGTCATGTGGGGAATAGAGCACAACTTTGGGGCCTACTAGGTATTCAAATGCAGAACCTTAAGGTTCAAAATTCAAAGTCAGCAACAAGACCACCTTGCAGCAAAGGAGTCACACCTATCAACAAAGAGTAGCATCTAGTAACAAAGGAGTAATGTTTCTACATCTTACCTGAAATGTGTTACTAAATGCCTTGTTTTGTTGCAGGGTGAGGATGTTCTGGACAGGAGCTCCCAGCTGATTTACAAAGGAGATGTACGGGTCATCACGGCAGCCAGGGGCAAAGTACAGGACAGGACCCTGTTCCTCTTCGACCACCAGATGGTCTTCTGCAAAAAGGTGGGTTCAATGTTGTCAAGAGCTGTGCTGTGAGTCTTGAAATATCTGCGGTAGTTTTGTGTTAGTGGTTTTTTTGCATTGATCCCTCTCCTGCAAATCATTACACAGCAAATATTTGTCCAGTGTCCCCAGCGTAAACCTAAAAACATGGCAAACATGCTCTTTTTCCTCACTTAATGGCTAGATCAAGTCCCTTTGAACTTAAAATGGATTTACAGAATGTTGATTCATATTGCTTGTGGATGTTTTTTGCAATGTAATTTAGACTGTTACACTCTCAAATTTTGTACAAGGATTGTTTTTTCCAACTCCTGGGTCTCATTGTCTAATTGTGTTGTTTGTTTGTTTTACAGGATTTGTTGAAGAGGGACAGTGTAGCTTATAAAGAGAGGATGTTGACTGGCCCATGTCAAGTTAAACCCATCCCAGATGGAAAGGGTATGACATTGTGTACTTTATTTTTACTAAACAATTTATATATTGTAGACTTGTAGTACAACTTGTTGTAGCGTAACTACGCTACAAATTTATGCCCATAGATATAAGATAATTGTGAGCAAAGTCGACAGTAAAAGCTAATATTTTTACCCTCATGAAAATGGACTACGAGGTACATGTATTGTAGTCAGTTGGTGTGTTTCTTAGTGTGACCAGGTGTCAAGATACATTGTATGGTGTAATACAAATATAGGATACTTGGAGAACCAAAAGTCTGATTTTGCCCATTTTTGTAGATAGATTGGTAGGTAGGAAGTGATGACTCATGTCTGGGCCTTAGGAACACCCATCTGAAGATTTTTTCATTCTCTATTTCAGACAAAGAGTTGCAAACCTCTGTGAAGAATGCTCTGAAACTATATGACATGGACAAGGAGAAAACGTACATCCTCTGTCTGAAGACTCCTGAGCAGAAGATGCGTTGGCAGGATGCCTTTCAGGAGGAGAGGGAGAAAGTAGCAGACGATAAGAAGAAGGGATTTGAGATTCCCCTCGATGTGAGGAAGAACGCTATGAACAAGTCGTTCCGCAACAAACCATGCAAGCCTAGAGCAGGTAAGCCAAATGTGGAACATTTTTGTATCGGGACACGTTCGAGGAGTCTTTGACAACTCCTATATCCTTAGGGCCTTAGAAAATGTTAAAGAAAACGAATGCATGTTGGGAAATGTCTTGTTGCAAAACAAGCTAAATGTCTTACCGGTAATGCAGTCTTTAAACCCTCTAAATTTCAGAAGTCAAGTCTGTGTAGCAGCTAAGCCTTCAAAGAAACCCAAGATTTTGACATATTTAGATGCTAGTTTGCTGTGTTTTTATTGTGTTTTAAGATAAAACTGTAAGGATCATTTCCTTTGCCTGGATATCAGTACTTTTATCCAAACATAAATTGTTCAGTTCTTATCTTTCTCCAAGGTACTACTAGCCTGATTTTTAAAGAAATTTTAATGCCTTCTTTTTTTCAGACTATCGACGTATGTCCAAGAAGTATGAGGTGTCTGAACCAAGCCTTCAGCACGTCAGCCTCCCAAGAGGCATTTCTTCCAAAGAAGTCTTCGCTGAAGTGAAGCAGAAACGCTCTATCATTCTGCCATTCTTCAACTTTGCTTCAAAGAAGTCATCTAGAAAGGCTTCTGCATTGAATTAAATCTAGAAAGGCTTAAGCCTTAAATTCAATTAAACGTGCTGAGTTTAGTAAAAGATCAGATTATTCTTAAACATTGTAGTGTATGTTGATAGCTAATTAGCATATGTCACATGTATACTTGTATATAAGAGACTGTACTTCTTTTAGTTGCATTCATTAACTGAGGCTGGCTAAAAAAAACAAGCAATGAAAACATTTGTTTGAAAAGAAACCCAAAGAACCCTATACAAGTCAAAAGCAATTTTGACTGTTATCGTTGCCATAGAATATAGCTGTTTTCTTTCCTCTGACAAAATGTATAGAATTGTACTAAAGTTGACCTATTTCCCTAAAAAATAATCAATTTTGTACACACCATGCTGAGTGTATGATATCTTAGCAATGGTGATATTTTTGCTGTATTAATGTTAAAAAGATGCTGCATAACTTGTAAAATGTAAGATACTATTAAAATATTTCCTTGTGTCATCAAATACAGTAAATTTGTAACATGTATTGTTGTAGAGTAAGGTAAATAAGAACATCTTTGTAAAAGGCCTGAGCCAACGTATAACAGGCAAATTACTATGTGTTATACCAGTGCCTACTCGGTAAAAATATAATGTAAATATAGAATGTATTGAGTTACTATGTTAGCTTTAGTTTGGGCATATCAGCTCGGAAAGTGCCATGTAGTTAGATCTAATCCTGAAATAGTGGTATTCTATAAACGGTGAATGATTTTATCAGGTTAGAAAATCAACATGATTCTATATTCACAACCAGGCTCTGTATACAATCGACAGTTGACAGTTCTTTACGTTTGGGACCACATTGTTAGCAGCAACACCTTAGCTGCAGTGTGGGGTAGTACCAGTACAGAATTGCCCTGAAGAATGTTATGGACGGTCATGACACATCGGCTGTCTATTGTATAGATCCTGGCTGTGACTGAAGAATATTGTTATCTTGTATTCTAAAACAAGAGTCATTCAAGATACATGTATCTACAGCAAGATAGAATTCTGCCCACCAAAAACTAAATCATGTTAACACAATATTCGTATAAAAATTCCGGCTGTAAAGTCTTACCCAGAAATCAGACTATTTTTGTATGAAAATAAGCATATTGTTGAATAAGCAATTTTGCTGGACTCCCAAATTAGAATGGCAACTTGTTCTACATACTACAAAGGTTAAAGCATCTGCATCATGGTTTCAAAACTCTTGGCTCAAAGTAGATTAATTGAGGTGGCATCCAAAGGTATGAAGACTTGTTAGTATAGCTGGCAGATACTGTCCTATAAGTATGAAAATGCTGCACAAACATTCTTGCTGTCAACAAAATAATCTTTAAAAATGCCAAATGTACTATTTTGCCATAACATTATACCATAAGTAAGAAATGGAATATGTATAGAAATGTTATTATCTTGGGGCATTTGTTTGTTGATGTACACCTATACGTGTAATGTTTTAACATTTCCTCTAAATACCAGTAAAAAATAAAAAAGTTTAACATGTGGAAATAACGTTTCCTTTTACTGATTCGTGTATTGTGGTTATTTTAAATCTTGTATGAAATTCCTAGTAGCTTCCTTCTTGGAGAGGGACGGCGGGGATACCAAATCTACATGTATACTGCTATATGTTGTAACGCTAGTTCACCTTTATTCACGGGGTAACCTTTATCCATTACCTAACTATCGAAATTGGAGACAACATTTTCCCAGCGCCTTACGTATAACCACTAATTCAGCACTAAGGACGGAGTAAGGGCTTGTAATCATTATCTTAGTGTGCACACTCGCGCACTGTTATTTACCGTGTCAAACTAAAACTAACGAGGAGAAAATCATTCCGGCAAATTTGCATTAAGTGTCGGTTAGGTTTGACTGCATTTTATTTCTGTCAACAATCCGTTTGTGTAACGTTGGTTATTTCATTGCCTAACCACTAATTCAGCACTAAGGACGGAGTAAGGCCTTGTAATCATTACCTTAGTGTGCACACTCGCGCTCTGTTATTTACCGTGTATATCTGAAATTAATAAGGAGAAAATCATTCCGACGACTTTGAATTAAGTGTCGGTTAGGCAAGACTGCATTTTATTTCTGTCAACAATCCGTTTGTGTAACGTTGGTGATTAATTTCATTGCCTAACCACAAATTCAGCACTAAGGACGGAGTAAGGACTTGTAATCATTACCATAGTGTGCACACTGGCGCGCTGTTATTTTCTGTGTATATCTGACATTAATAAGGAGAAAATCATTCCGACGACTTTGAATTAAGTGTCGGTTAGGCAAGACTGCATTTTATTTCTGTCAACAATCCGTTTGTGTAACGTTGGTTATTTCATTGCCTAACCACTAATTCAGCACTAAGGACGGAGTAAGGCCTTGTAATCATTACCTTAGTGTGCACACTCGCGCACTGTTATTTACCGTGTATTTCTGAAATTAATAAGGAGAAAATTATTCCGGCGACTTTGCATTAAGTGTCGGTTAGGGATTATTCCATTTTATTTCTGTCAACAATCCGTTTGTGAAACGTTGGTGATTCCATAGCGCTTGACAGCAAGTAAGAAAAATACAACAGCGCTTAAATGTATAGCATAAGTCAATTCATGTAGCTTTTGTGTTTTACGGTCAGAGATGGGTGAAACAACAGGGATGTTCAATATATACAGACAAAATGTCAGAAAAAAGAAAGTATTTTAAACCATGCTTTTGAGCATTTCTTTGGGTCTAGTGGCTAGGTTACCGGACATGAGACCGAGATGTCACTGGTTTGAAGTTCAAGAAGCACCTCATACAACTTTCCTCACTACACCGAGGTGAAAAATGGTTGCCCTGTTTCTTTGGTGGAGGTTAAAGGCAGTAAATGGAGAGGGGCGGGTTCTGCCTTTCAAAACCGAGCCCAAACACACGCAGTAGATCAAGGAGGCTATACCTTCCAAATATATATAACCTCCGACCTTCCAAAACCATATCCAGTTGCTTGAGTAACTACTTTTTGGCGTACATAGAACCTTCTTTAGTAATGATCAATCAGATCCTACGGTGCCATAAGATAGTATCAAAGCTGACCAAGGATTGATATCAAAGCTGATCCGGAGTTTAGCCGGCTACGGGAGTCAAACAGGCACGGGAAGTTTGATACTATAACTAGACATTACGCACCGTGGATCTGGTTGGAGATTACTTCTTCAGTAGATTAGCAACCGGCTGCCCCTACGGCCTTAGAGAGGCATGGCAAATACAGTTGTGAAATTAGTGACTAGCGCATTGTTGGTGGTTAATGGCCGTGTATATACTAGTATCTTGCCAATTAGCGCTACAGAGTTCTGGATTTTACATAAAGTGGTAATAGGCCTTGGGAGAATAACAGCTGCAGTGGGTTACAAAGAATGCTGCAATGTGATCTATAATTTTTTATTAATTTGACAAACGTAAAGACTATTGGCATTCGTAATTAAAAAAAGGAGAAAATCTCTACCTACTGACAATATCTTTAAAGACCGTTGTACGAAACACAACATTTATTTCCAAGGACGAAGATTACAGACTTACCTCGTATGCAACTGAAACCTTGCGTAACTAGCATTAATCAAGGCCATTATATAACGCCCTTGCATTAATTGACCTAAGTCAGTTATGTAGTGGTTTTCAACGGTGCTCGATCAGCTCATTTCCTTCCAGCATTGACAAGATCGGCTGATGTGTGAAACACCTGGTGATGTTTTGTAAGAGTCAAAATTGGATTATGATTTGCGGCAGCACACCAAGCGCGATCGCTGTGAGATGAGTAGTATTGAGTTATATGCTCATAAGTAGTGGAATTGATGACATTTGCGGTTTCAAAAGGCGTATTTCGTTCCTATGACGATTTTTTCCTTTTGACTTTGAAGCGCTGCTTGCTTCTTTCCCATCAAACAACATCGATGAAAACACGTTGTGTAAAACGTGAAAGAAAACATTTCATAACATGCGATGGAAAAGTATATAGGTACACATTTGCAACCATCATTGGACCTTTCGCTACTTGACTATACGATGGCTGGGATCGCCAACGGAACCGGACTCGCCGACGACACTAACGGCACGGCCGAAGACGGCTGGCCTACGATCCTTCCCTCCGAACTTAAGGCGACGTTCGTCAGCCTCATTGACCTGGGTCTCGTCCTGGGGAACGTCTTCGTGGTGGTGGTGATCCTAAGGGCTCCGTCGCTAAGAAACTACACGGGTTACCTGACTGTTTCCCTGGCGTGCGCAGACATGTTACCGGGTCTGTTGGTCATCCCCTTCAGCGTGAAGCCGGCCTGGACCGGGCACTGGATGTACGGCGAAACACTCTGTATGGTAGGTGTACACAAATAAATAAAATAGTAGATGTCCACAAGCGTAGTAACATGGAGGTCACTTTCGTCGTAGGACGCGTACGCCGTACGCCTTTTATGTCTTTCGATTTATCATTTGCAAAATGTAACAAGATATCACCTGTAAAGTCATGACGGCATTGCTGATGTTTGAGAGTCAACATATGGCACGGACAGCTAGCATACTAGTACATACTAGTACACGAACATACTAGTAACATAGACAGAGATTTAATTTTGAAGTAAGCCGTCACGTAACAAACCGCCGACAAGGCTTTAAGACAGAATTTTTGGTAACAAGAAAACTGATCTTTGCACCACACGAACACGACTATTTTTAGAATGTTCTCACTTTGAGATCAATCGTATGAAGATCGTACTACGGATGTGACCAGACTCACAGGTGTGTATTGTACGACTGGTATGTATGACAGTAGATTTGGAAAATTATTGGGCAGTCATTCATGTATCGTGTACCTACCTTGTTCAGCCGTCTTTCGAATGGTCGGGTGGGTCATAGCCTCCACAAAAATCGGACGAAAAATATCTCACGACATATGATGTGTAACTGAGGTTTTAGGTTCAACAGGTTTTGTTGTGTTATATGTTTTTATTTGCATAAAGGCGTGGGTGGTGATTTGTCTAGTCGAATATTTCAAATCATAGCAAAGGAAAACGTTGAGATATCAGTCTACAATTTTCCAGAGAGCTCCGCAATTGGATCGTACTCAAAGCTGCCAATTGTTTGGCCTCTTTTTTTTCTTACGTTAATGTTCACCAATGGGCGAGAGAAGTAACATTATCCTTACTGTGTTTTGAACAAACCTACAAGCGCAAGATGAATGCTTAAAATTTCCAAGGTCAGCGCTTTTTTTTTGGATTAGAGCCCCCAGGGGAAGCAATTGTAAACTTAAGAGATACAACTAAGTATAAACCGTATCTGTTTATTGCGTGTTATGTGAAGTAGAATTGAGTTACTGCAGGCACGCAATATCGTGTATTTTAAGATACTTATGGTAGTCTTCAAGTAGATTTATCGGTGGAAAGGCAGTATGTGTTCAAAGGACCAACATGGTATCCAACCGGCTCCCGCGGCCGGTTGCATAATAGTTGGCCGCTTGGATACTGCCTTGCCACCGATACATCTACTTGGAGATTTATTACGTAAGGTGGAATCCGACCGATCAAAACATTAAGACAAAGTCACCGTTTTGAGCCATTTTTTTTTCAATTTGCCGCTTGAATTTTCCGCCATTCTGTCCACACGGAGTTTTGTGGCCGGAACTTGTCAGTAGCTAGGTTATACAAAAAAATAAGAGCTTTCGCCCGGCTCGCTTTCGCACTGTTTACCAAAGCAGGAGCAGTGAAAGTCATGAGAATATGTGAAAATTGATAGCAAAATCAGATTATCAATAATCGAAAACATTTGTAGTGTTGGCACCAAAATTCTACACCTTTAAACGATTTGAACTGATCATTTTACTTAATCTAAGATAATATGCTCTCTGCTTCACCAAATGTCCCTTTGTTTGATGAATAAATGGGCTAATTGCTGAAGATCCGGGTCAATTGTGGACTCAAAGCAAGAGATGATTTACGTTGCTAAGACTGCAAATTGAAGAACAGCTATTCACACACACACTACAAACATTGTTATTACGCTTAGCCCCAGATCTCCTCACACCGACCTATTTTTCTCGGCACTGTTTTTTATTCATAAGAAAAGTTGACAAACATGTATCCAGAAGTTGTTTTTGAGATCAGCACAAGATTTCGCAACATTGCATTGGCCAATAGTTATTTGCGATATAAATGAAGAAAAGAAGAGGAACGTTATTTCATGACAATTGTAAAGGATACAATGTGTGGCAACGTACAAACAAAGCATACAAAATAGTTGAACTATGTGTGTTATAGTATGTATATAGTTGATTTATTTGGACAGCATGCACTCCGGACAGGGGTAACAGAATATTGTTTTTGATATTGGAACTGTTACCTATTTCAAATTCAATGTCAACTGGACAATCTATTTTTTATTCAAAAATATTATCTGCAGAATCAGAACAATTGTTTCTGATGTTGAGGCCCCGCTCAAGCCGACACCTGTTAGTTTCCCTTTTTTATTTATTTTACCAGGAACATACAACTCAGGTCAGACTAGACCTGCTTTTCAGGCAATCCTGGGCATACATAGAAACAACACAATAACAATAAAGACATATTTCAATAACAACATAGCTGTAAAAATAGCATTACTAAGCAATTAGGTATAAGTCATTTGGCGCTTAAATGTCCTGAACTTCACCAGACTACGTGATTCGAGAGGCAGCTTGTTCCACAGCTACACGCCGTAGTACTGCAGACTGCCACGAAATGACGTCACTCTGACGGGTGGCAACTGTAGTTAACGCAGTATTTTCTTTTTGAACGTTTCTTAGCTATCGAATGCTGTTGGAAGAGGTTTTTGTTTGTTTGCTTGTTTGTTTTCGAAAAAGCAGAACTTTATTTCAGTTTTCTTTTTTCGTTTGATTCTCCAGGTGACGACATACTTCTCCAGCGTCTGTGCACTGGCTTCTACCTTCTCATTGGTCAGCCTCGCTATCAACCGGTACATCCTCATCGTGCACGCCATGAAGTAATCTTAATATTTCCTTTTTACCTTTGCCAGAATGGCTAAGGTTATGTTTTGGGCTTGTGAGTCTGTGTGTCTGTCTGTCTGTGTGTTAACAGCATAACTCAAGAAGTCTTGAATGGATCCCGATA
This sequence comes from Branchiostoma floridae, assembly GCF_000003815.2. Lineage (NCBI taxonomy): Eukaryota > Metazoa > Chordata > Leptocardii > Amphioxiformes > Branchiostomatidae > Branchiostoma > Branchiostoma floridae. The sequence continues at coordinate 9,004,671 of NC_049990.1, forward strand.
ATATTTGGTAGGTGGGTAGGAAAACGAAGGTCAAGTTCGATAATGGGTCCCCTAGCGGCTTGCTAAGGTACTGCAGCAGAACCTCAATTTTTGATATCTCCTGTTCTGGACATGCTGTGATCATGATTTTTGAGTGGTAGATAGCCCTTGAGGCAGAGAGTAAGTGCTGTGAGTTTGGGCCCCCTAGCGGCTTTTTTGGAACTGCAGGCGCCGGTTTCCTTTCAAACTTTGGACGAGAATAACTCTACAACGTGTTGTCATGAATTTTGGTATGTAGATAGAATGAGTGATGACTTACATAATGGTATACTAATTATGCAAATCAACAGCTAATTTGCATAATTAATGAGGAAAATTTATAAATCCACTGCATTCCATGATAGGACTTTCAAACTTGTCACATATGTAGCTGGGAAGGAGAGAAATGTTGCTAAATATCAATTATGCAAATCATGGCCTCATTTGCATAACTAATGAGAAAATATGAACATGTTGACGGATCATCATGTTTTTTGGTATGCAGGTAGCGTAAGTGAAGACCTACATAATGAGATACCAATTATGCAAACCAACAGCTTATTTGCATAATTAATGAGGATATTTGATAAATTCACTACATTCCATGATAGGACTTTAAAACTTGTCACATATGTAGCTGAGAAAGAGAGAAATGTCAATACATATTCATCATGCAAATGATGATCTCATTTGCATAATTAATGAGAAAATATGAACGTGTTGACGGATCGTCATGATTTTTGGCATGTAGATAGCCTAAGTGAAGACTTATATAATGTGATACTTATTATGAAAATTAACAGCTAATTTGCATAATTGATTAGGAAAAGTTCATAAATCCACTGAATTCCATTATAGTACTTTCATCAAAGTTGTCACATATGTAACTGAGAAAGAGGGAAGAGAGTAAGAGATGTATTTAAAGACTTTGAAAGAGAATAAGTCAAGAATGGATCAAAGGATCATCATGATTTTCGGGATGCTGATAGCTTACGTAATGTTTGATACAATTTGATATCAATAAATTGTAACTTGGGATCTAATTTGCTTAATCAATGCCGAAATTTTATAAACCAACTCTAAGCATATAATTGTAAAGAAAATGAAAGGAGTAACGCATTTGTCTACAGACAGCATTCTACATAACAAACCTGGTTTATTTGGCACAAACCTGGTTTATTTGGCAAAGGTATGTGTTCGTGGAACTCTAGTTTATATGTTAAATTGGTCTCTGATTGGGTCAAGGTGATATGGTTACATAAATGGTGCCCGCGCGCTGTTTCCTAAATGAAAATAAATTGTTTTTAAACACGCTGTAAATCGTACAAACCAGCTGCAAGATAAGCAAATAACAGTTATATGCTGTAGATTGCAAATGTGAAATGTGCAGTGATGTAATTGTAAATATGACCCCAGCAATATACATGTGCTTCCTTCCATCCAAAAATTGAGCATTTTTTCCCGTCTGAACAGGTACCAGGACATCATGGGGCCGAAGCTGTGCACCGCCATGATCACTGCGGCCTGGGTTCTCCCGGCCGTGAGCTTCGCTCTCTCCATCTTTGTGGATGGGAGGTAAGTCGGTAGTCCTGTAGACGAATATCACTCTATGATTGTATGCCCCAAATGTTCTGTTATACGTAATTCACTGTACACAAGGCTATCATCTTACATACCGGGATTTATATCGATGGACTTAAATAATAAATTCAAGTACATTACGACATGCGACAGCTCCTGCATGGTAAAGAAATATATGAAAGAATGTTAAGACGATAGAAATCCTTACAATGATCGTAAAAGACCATTCTCAGCCCATACAATGTACTCTTGTGTTAAGTAAATTAACCTTATGGAACTGTAGTTATGTATCAGTATATGCCATGCTTATTAATTGTACCTTGTTCAACTGTTGCACAATAAAGCTATATACCGTTTGTTTGTATCCATCCGTTTCTAACTCCGGTTCGCTCTTATCATCGCTTTCCTTCCGAACAGTCAGGCACCCATTACAGTAGAGAATCGACTGACATATAGGCCCTTTTCACTGAGTTTTCTCTTCCTTTATCCATCGCTCTATCTCCTGCAGATTTCGCTTCTTGCCCAATGCGATGCTGTGTGCTCTAGACTTCGGCGGTGTGGTCCCACTGGCGTTCGCCATCGCGTTCCTCGCATCCGTGGTCCTGGTGGTAGGCGTCCTGCACTGCAAAGTGTACGCCGTGGCCTTACGTCATCTCAAGAACATCTACCACTTCAACCCCAAGGCTACGGAAGACAAGCTGCAAGGCGCCAAGACGACTGCCGCCATCACTGTGGCGTTCATCCTGAGCTGGGTGCCGTACTGCGCCCTGGCCGTCTGGCAGCACGTGTTGAAGTACCCGACCCACCCTGACGTGGAGTTCGCCCTGCTGTGGTTGTACGGGTGCAACGGGATCCTCAACGTATTCATCTACAGCGGCTTGAACCGGGCCTTTCGCGAGGAGGCCAAGAAGCTCATCGCCACCGCGCGTGCATGTGTGCTGACCGCCGTGACGCTTGGTCGCCGGGTGGATGCCACCAGGCCGTCCGTGCCGACCCGGTTTGGGAGCAGTGCTCGGCGGCTAGTGGCCTGGGAAAACAGAGGATCATTCAGGGTAGAAGAGGTCCCCATGCACGAGCTTCAGATCCACGGGAAAGTGCATAGAACCGTGGTGAACGCCAACATGAAGATAGAAGAGACAGCTTGCTAGCTCGAGTTCCTCATTCGACTTTCATGGATATTCACATTACATCATTGCACTGGAATGTAAACTTGAATGGCTCCGCTCTCGTTTATTTATCAATTTATGACTTTCTTTCGTTGATGGATAATTCGTTGATAACTTGACATAATATTATGGTACTATTGATTCATGTCTATTTTTATTTATGTGTTTTGATTGGTATTCTTAAATTCTGTTTGATGTAGACAACATCTCTGCTGCCTTGACTGACCGGTATAATGTGTAGCTGCACTTTCAATTCATCAATATATACTTGTTAATATGTTTTTTCTGTTGTTTTCTATGTCTCAGTCTCAGTGTATGCTATCACAACAATATTTATACATTTATTCACTAATCGTTTTATTTCGTTTTGAAAATGTTACTTTCAATTCTTCGGGTTTCACTGGTCGGAAAACCCTACCAGAGCCTCATCAACAGTACCACTTTAGAAGTCAAACAAGAGCATATGATATGTGAATCTTGTCTAATTGTCCTGTAGTAATGTATTTCAATGCATCAACATATATTGTGTAAAGTTCAGCGCCACTTCAAGGAGGTTAAAATCCTTGGCCACTGTAAACCCAAACAACTTTCATGTTACTCTTGAATATTGTCACGAACAATTCGTTTGATAAACTGAAACTAAACAGAATTATTATAGTTATTGTAGCACTATTTACCACTGGTTGTTATACAGTTTCGTATTAATTATTCAAATTAGGTCATGATTTGCATTATTTGAATCCATTAATGTTGATCTCTACTGAGTATTAAGTTCCTGTCATTTAGTCCACTACTCAAACCGGAAGGTCAGATCTAGCCCCGCCATTTTCTCCTCGTGGATCGTCTCCAGGATCTGGTTCTCCTCCTGACTGAACCAGTTCTTCCAGTCACCAACCTCTCCTGAAGAAAAAAAAGAAGAAATTTCTAACAATAGATATCCTGGCTCTCCAGCATTGTAGTCTTCTCTTGTCTTCTGCATGCAGTTTTTGAATTAATTCTAACATCGGGTCAAAACAGTTAAGTAAACGGATCTTTGAGCATGCGTTTAAATGTCTGTTTTGTGTCAACTGTAGAATCACCTGATCGTTGTAGGTAATAAATTGAAGTAAACTTCATGTACCTTTACGCATGCAGTCGCTTCTCTCCCTCGTTTATACGATGGTTGTAAGTCGCTGACTAGACGTTATATGTCTCCGTAGCTAACTAAGAGCGAATTCTTAACCCGAAATCATATTTTAGCAAAACTCAGGTACACCGAAGACAGTTTCAAGTACCTTTGCGGATGAACTCAAGTCCACTTCCTTCCGCCTTGCTGAAGAAAGCCTTCTGTAGTGCTGGAATACGGGAAAAGTTTGTAGCTGGATTCTCCTTCATAGCAGAGAAGGTACAGTTGGCCACCACCTCATCAATGCGCTGGTCTGACAGAGTCCTGCCCAGGAAGGTAGCGATCTTCACCACGTGGCCTCGCAGGTCCTGTGTTTATTGAATGAAAGAAAGAATGAATGGATGATGATGATGGATGGATGGATGGATGGATGGATGGATGGATGAATGAATAAATGAATGGATGAATGGATGAATGAATGAAGACGTTTATTGTACATTTTTCACAACCGAGCTAAGTACAGATCACAACAAAGACAGACTATGTATATAAAAGATATCACAGGTCAAGTCTAATACGGAAGTTAGGCTTCTTCTCGCTTCTTGGTAATGTAAGACTGTGTGGATTTAGCAATACTGAAGTCGGTTTGTCAAAACGCTTGAGGAATATGAATTTGTCAGTGCTACTCATATGTCTAAAATGAGGGAATCGTCCTTCTTTATAACTAAATAGAGTATTTCTATCGTTAACTTTTGTAATATATATGTATAGCTTTCCGATTACTTACTATGTACCAAACTGACTGCATTTAGCCCCAATGGGGCATGAATATGCAATAAACTTCATTGTCATTGTTAACATACTTGGTACAATCAACAACGAAGTGTACTTCATCTTAGAAAATTAGAGAATAGAAAACAGTAGAATAGAAAGGGTTATGTTATGCAATCTGATTGTGGCTTTTACCAGAATCGCCATCCTTCAGCAACGCTGTCATCTTTGCTAAGAAGTACTCAAATATTAAAGTATTACATGTACTTCATAATTATATCTATCATCATTACTTATTGTGACCACCATAATGTACCGTTTCGGTTATTTCATATATCATAGGTCTTTTCAAAAGACTTGTATTAAGGGATATAGCACTTGCACACCATTAAATGGTTTCAAAAAAGGCGTTAAGGACCAACAACTCTTTCACAATCTTATCACCATTTTCTTTAGTCCTCAAACTCACCTGCTTCATGTCCTCAAACTTGATGAAGAGCATGTTGCCGTCATCCTTGTGCCGCCAGTACTCCGGGATCACGTCCCACCAGAAGCCGTTATAAGCTGGCAACATGAACAAAACACTCATTCATTAACTGTATTTCTGATATCAAATAATAGATTTTAGTGATAAGCTACATCCATGCAACTCATTAAGAACCCCCTAGCAGCTTGCACTGGTTTTACAGCATTTTCAAACAATTTTATACTTATTTTTGTAATACAGCAAAATTACTGACCTTCTTCCGGCGTCATGAACTCCTGGAAGTTTTCTTCCCAGGATCCACAAGGAATGTTGTTAACCATCCGTCGCATGTTGTGCCACGAGACGGCCACATCTTTGACGTTCCGAGCACAGTAGACGATCTATTATGGAACAAATGTAAAATAGTTTTAGACACAACACTGCTGAACCAGATTGATATTTTGAGGTCATTTTCCCGCCCGACAATCGTGTGGAATCATTTGCAAAGGTGAAATGTTTGCTCGTAAACTAACATCAGCTTGTATATACATGTATATACAGGTTAGTGCGCGTGAATGAAAAGCCCAACCGGTAGTGTTTTCCGGCCGAGCAACTAAAATTGATAGGTTACATGCACATGCAGCTATTAAAAGGTGGGTTCACACGTGCGTATATATTCAAGTCCGTATGAGGTCCGCATGGAAGTCTTAGCCTCTACCAGGCTCCACAGGGCACTGGAAAAACCATCATAGAAATTGGACAGGTACAGCCAGATAACACACCATAGGAGTTAGCTGGCCGCACAGCATACTCCTTGGCCCGCTGACTCCTCTGGCATGTTATGTGTCTATATTTCTACAATTTCTGCTATTTTCCTATTGACCTATGGAGCCTGGTAGAGTCTAAGAATTCAATATGGACGTCATACGGACTTGAACGTATGCGCACGTGCGAACCTGGCTTAATGTTGAAAGACGGTGAAACGCACCTTCCCTCTCCCGTCCTTGGCTTGCTGAGGTAACATGTGATAGGGCAGGTGGGTTTTCATCAGGCGGGGCGAGGGAGCGTCCTTCAGCACCTTCGGGGTGGGCTCGCCTGTTCCCTTCACGCGGTCCAATGTTTCCAGCCAAGGAGTACGCTGCTGTATCGGAACTTTGCAAACTTCGCTGAGATCGCCATCAGCACATATCAGAGAAACGATCTGTTGAGTCCATGTTGTACCTGGAGTTGAAGAAAAAGAAATGATTTTGTGGCAGGATTTTCTCCCGCTATATGGGAATGTTCCTCCTTACACGGTTAACAACGTGGAGGAAAATAATATGCATTTGGTACGAGTAAATCTGGAATTGACGTTGAGCAAAGTTGGCAGCAAAGCGTGTTTACTTTGTTTTTGGTGTATGATATGTTAAGAACCTCACTTAGAACCGCACTGTGAAGTGATGGCCACACTATACGTCCCCAAAGAACAACCCCAAGTCAAAAGTATCCACTGGTGTTAACGTTGTTGTGACTGGTGTGTGGGAAGGTTTTATACCCTTCTAAATACATAACTTTATTGCAAAACAATTGTACAAGGTACAAAGTATGGCATCTACATAACTACAGTGCTATAACTTAACTTAAGGCTTATCTAACTAATACAGGAGTTGTAGTATGGGATAAGTTTCTTACAATTATTGGAGGCTTTTACAATCATTTGGGGAATTTCTAATGTCAAAACCTTCTTTGATATATTTTCCTATATCTGCCATGCAGGGATTGTCACGTCATTATGTATCTGAATACTGTTGTAGAAAAAAACTTGATCTCGCGGTCTGTTATGCAGGTTACATTGTAAAAAAAAACTAGAAGTTGGTAATAACAAGAAAGAGAAGTCTTAAGAGAGTCTTACCCGATTTAAGGTAGGCCGAGATGAAGACGTCGTCGTCTCTGACCTCAAATGATTCCACCATCTCCATGGCAACGGGGCTGTGATTGCCGTCGAACTTCACCCCTTTGAAGTAAAACGGCTGGAAAGACTCTTGACTCATCGTGTTCTTGCGTTCAGACTTCCAGGCTTCACTGAAAAGGGAACTGGTGAGTTAGATAGGTTGCCGGAGGGAGAGACTGATATTACGAGGGCGGTTCAATGAAGATGTGGCATACCCATTTTGTTGACGTCGTCGAAGGTTGACAATATAGATCTATGATGACATATATGTCACTTCGTCTCAACTCTGTTTTATGTATTAACTAGAGTTCGGCGACCTCATACCTCCATGAAAATTTAGAGCTTTCGTAAATTTCATGCAATTGAATAACACATTAACATAATTTATGCATGGTGTTGTTAATCATTGACTAACGTACACATGTCACAATTATAAAATTTGCATTATTAATCATGAAGTGGTTTTGCATTTTTTACATAAATTATTCAAATATATTCCTCATTACCATATTTGGTATCTGCTTATATTCCACCTATCATAATTAACATGTGTTACATGTATTAAGGTCCAGTTATTGAAAACAATGGAACTATACAATTTTCTCATTAATTATGCAAATCAAGTCCTCATTTGCATAACATGTATATCATTATGAACATCTTTGCCTAAGCTACCTGCATGCCTAAAATGCAGGCAATCCGTCGTTCCTTTCTGCAGTTATCCTCTTTGGAGTGTCTTGACAAAAACACCCCTGCAGTTCCACAATTAGATGTTAGGGGGCTGAAACTTGCCCCACTTGTTTATGGCACTAAAAGCTATCTAGCACCTAAATGTCAAGACCATACCATGTCTGGAACAAGAGATACATTGAAAAAACTGCTATAATAGAATATTTTCATTAATTATGCAAATGTATTCCTATTTTGCATAATTATTACCTTACGTTGTAAAACATTGTCTAAGGTACCTACATACCAAAAATGATGAAAATCCGTTGTTCCCTTCTTGAGTTATCCTCTTCAGAAGTTTTTGACAAAAATGCCCCTGCTATCCCAAAACTAGACGCTAGGGGGCCCAAACTTATGTCATTTTTTTCCTGAGCACAAGAGCTATCTAATACTCAAAAATCGTGACCATAGCATGTTCAGAACACCGAAATAGCAAAGCCGGAAGTTGCGCTGCAGTACCAAGGTGAGCCGCTAGGGGGCCCAAAATCTAATCATTTCCAGCTTTCGTCACACACTACCAACAAACCAAGTATGAAACCAATCCACCCAAGCGTTCATGAGTTATTTTGTTTACACACAGACACACACACAGACACACACACAGACAGACAAACACAGGGTAAAATATTACCTCCATGAAATGTCATGGAGGTAATAATCTTTCCGATCTGCTACAGTGCCGGAGGACGAGGTGTGACAGCGGAGCCGGGTGGATTACGAGGTCCTAAATATGAAGTTCCAAGGGTGTTTGTAGACCGGAAGTTTCCACAGACTATTAAAGACGAACTGGAAGGAAAGCCGATCTGGTTCCAAGCAACAGGTACGTAGCGTGCGTAGTCCAATTAGCGGCCCTGCCTCTGGAACTAGAAGCCGTGAGTTCGATTCCGGCTGCAGTGTTGCTCAGCCCATATGCACGCTACTGGAACGGGTTGTAGTTCATAGGGCAGGATGATAAGCCATGGTCATTGTGCTTGTCGAAAAGAACCTAGGGGAATTTCCATGGTACAATGAACCTGTAAATACTGTACATAGCACCTGTCCTCTCTGTCACGACCATTAGAAGACTTACATGTAACCCCAGTGAGCTAAAACTTGATCGAGATCACCGTCCTTCCTTATAAAATGTCCTATAACCCCGAGTTACAGGAGGAATGTTTTTAAAAAAATAGTACGATTGCACAGTGAAGACATGTGATTTCAGCTTCCTACGTAAAATCAAAGGTGGGATCTTACCCATAGATTCTGGCTCGCGATGTTCACACGGCAGGTGTACCTATGACTTGACCTAGCTGCTGGCTCAGGACACGTCATAAACTGTGATCCAAGAGGAAGTTTGAAATGACGGAGCGCTAACGACGCGTACTCCGCATGCGCAGGTCAAAGTATACTTTTTTGTTTGGTTTCAATTTGACCTATAGAACACATGACCTTTTGCACAGATTACGGTGACAGTATACGTACAAACACAAATTTGGCGAACTAACCGACCGAAGACCGCCTTTTCTTCGTAAATATTCAACGTTACATGTGCTAGAAAGCCACAGAGAGTGTTCTGGCCAGGATTCAGGACGGTATGTTGATGTAATGGCATCCGCAACTTATAGTAAGCAAACGTAAACATCGCGCTCTTTGCGTCCCGGTAAGGAGGCTACACTGAGTCTCAATGAAACGCATGTATCAATTCGGGTACATGAGAAGCTTTCTACGTCACGCGTCCGTCACTTTGTCATCCTATTAAACGTCGTACGCGCTCCTCCGCCCCCTGTACGACTGAAATAAATACCACGTCACCAAAGGAAAATGCCCACGTCCCACCTTGGTCCCACCCACCATGTGGCTGCGTTTCTTCGTATTTTTTTAGCTGTAACTTATTACAACTCAGTATGTATAACGTTATGCCATTCAACACTACGACATGTCAACAATGCAGGACATAGAAAAGAGACAAGAGAGGCGAGAAGCACCTTTATTGATAAGAGCCTTGAGTAAGACTTACAAATTAGAACTGTACAATATCTTTATGACAACAGGACACAGAATGTTGTTTTTGTGACGTCCAAGCAAACATATGATTAGTGTCACCCATGAAATAGGAACCTGAAAACTCTACCTACTACATCAAAATCGCACGATGACTGGTCTGGGTATCTGTGCAGTAACAGACACTACTCAAACCGGAAGGTCAGATCTAGCCCCGCCATTTTCTCCTCGTGGATCGTCTCCAGAGTCTTGTTGTCCTCCTGGCTGAACCAGTTCTTCCAGTCACCAACCTCTCCTGAAGACAAACACAAGGAATTTCTAACATTAAATATCGTGGCTCTACAGCATTTTACCTTTTTTTCTTAGTCTGATTGTCGTAAGTCAGCTTGTAGGCTACAATATCTAATTACCTGGAAAAATCCACAAATTTGCTCTATTATTTTCTCCCGCCCCCAAAAGAATAGATCAAATAAGTCGTTTAAATAAACCGACGAGATTGACACAAAGCAGACCTTCCTGAACAATACACTTCATTGGAAAGAAAAGAGACAAATCTAACTTTTGAAACTGACAGCTAACGTATTTTATGTCAGCTATGCATAACGAAATGTCATTGTCATAATCATAATCAGTACCATTCTGAGAGTTGGTTATGGCTTCACAATAATGAAAAGTATGGCTTTTGACAGGAATTGAAGACGACAGAAAGTCAAAACTCGCTTTGCTTGCTCGGTGGTTTATTCAGTGCTTGTAGGCTACATTTCAGACGATATGTCGCCAAAAGAAAGCAACTCATTGATCCTTAATTAGCTTTTGGCAAAACTCAGAAGGACATGGAACTTGGAAGACAGTCTCAGGTACCTTTGTGGACGAACTCCAGCCCACTGCCTTCCGCCTTGCTGAAATAACGCTTCTGCACGATGGGATCGCGGGATTTATTTGTGGCTGGATTCTTCTTCATAGCAGAGAAGGTACAGTTCGCCAC